>NW_028134412.1:0-71000 GCF_964662115.1 Mustela nivalis | reverse complement strand
CCTCACCCTCCTGGCCCACAAACCCTCCCTACTGGGAATTCTGGGGCCACAATGAAGCACTGTGCCTGCCTCCCAGGAGAAAAACATTGTCTATGGCGCTGCCCAGAAACCCCAAATGAGGATCAAACTGCTTGGTCCTCTGCAACACCCCAATTGCATAGGCTACCTTAAACTGTGATGCTCTGTCACAAATAGCCTGAGCCCAGACCTTCCAACAGACACCGACACAGCTGGCTGCACACCCAGCACATTGGACCCGCCACTGCCTTAGGCCACCATCCATTCCCAACCTGGGTTTTCAGTCATCGGAACCTAGACCTTATCTCCAATCCCTGCTTAGGGGGGAACGTGATGCACAAGTCAGAAGCCCTCCTACCCCATGGCAAGAAACCTTGCTGCTGGCAGTGAGTCAAACCTTCAGTGTAGGAGAAAACGGCATGGCCCATGAGGCCACGCCCAAGCGTGACGGCCGCCTTGGGCACAAACACACATTGTGACCCTCAGCGTGAGTACCTTATTCAAGTAACGCCTCTCAGTGACTGGACCAAGAGCCCGCATATGTGGCTTGCCATGCCCATAGGCACCCAGGACTAACTAGATGGTGTGTATTCCAGTTGAGGGAACCCACTGCTGTGCTCTAGAGTCCCTCTCCTGGGGGGTCCCCTGTGGCTGAAAACAGTACTCTTCATTCCCACAGAATGAACACAAACACTTGGGAGCTTGGACAATCCCCCGAGAGGAAGGCTCTTCCTCGGCCTCTGAGACAACCCCTACCCTGACCGGACACTGTAAACGCAACACCCAGAGACAAAATCCTGAGTGACTGCCTCCCACTTGCCCTACTTTGATTTCCAGAGGATCTCCCCTCACGGACTGGAGATCAGGCCTGCCATTACATTGGCCCCTAGCTGAGCCAAGTTTGCTTTTTCAGACATCTGTCCCCACAGCCCTGGCAAACACAGCCTCTAGGCTGGGTCCTCTGGAGCCATACCACAGGACCGTGCCTGCTCTCTCCTGGGAAACTGTGTCCATTCCTTTGGCCACACACCTCCAGAATATGAGAAACCTCAAGGCCTCCGAGGACATCCCACTACTGGGAGCCTCACTGGACTCACAGGGGCATTCGGACACAAGCTGAGCAGCTACATCCATGAATGCATGCACACAGATGTCAACAGAGATAGAAGGTTGAGCCGGACAGGCCTTTAGGCCGTAGTCTCAACTCTTGCTTTGGTTTCCAGGTGTCACTCCTCAGAGGCTTTGGTTCGAAGAACAGGGTATGGGGCTTTCCTGAGGCACGGAACAGAACTCCTCTCGTCTCCACATGGGAAGTTGCCTTGTTGGAGCCGTGTCAAACACGTCATGTTGGAGAATCCTGCAGAGTCCCTGAGCCACCTCCACATTCCAAGGTCTCCCAGGCCTCCAATTCACAGTAGGACTCATCTTCAGGAGAGTCCATTTCAACTCTCCCCTCTGGGTAGCTCACCCAGGAGCCCGCAGATTGAGCCTGCCTTGTCCTGACTAAAGAGTGGGAATATGAGGTGGCGTTCCCAGGCATCCATGCTTAGACAACTGCTCTCGAGTCTTTCCATATGGGGCCTCTTGGAACCATCCAATAGGACTCGACTGTCGTGCAGAAGGTAACCTTCAGTTTTGGAGCAGTTCACAAATCCCATCGTAGGCAAAATTTTCTGGCCTCATGGAGCCCCCACACCCTTCAGGAAGAGGCCATGCTGGACAAGAACTCTAGCCTGAGGCACTTCTCATAGTTGACATGACCTCAGTGCAGGAGATCTCAATTCAGCCTCTGCAGAGTGGGCCTGCCGTGCCCTCGGTCCCAAACCTCACGCTAGCTTGTTTTTTCAGACTTCCTTCCTCACACTCCTGGCAAACAAGCCCTCCGGACTAGGAACTCCAGAACCAAAACCCAGCCCAGTGTCTGCCCAACGGAAGAAAAACGTTTCCCTGTGGGGCTCTCCAGAAATCCAGATGAGGATCAACCTGCTCGGGCCTCGACGGTACCCGAACTGGATAGGCTGCTCTGGGCACTCATGCTCTGCCTGACACAGCATGAAGCCAGACGTCCAGACAGACAAGGAGACAGCTGGCCGCACACCCAGCACTTCAGACACGCCATGGTCTTATGCCGTCACCTCATCCTAACCTTGGTTTTCAGATATCTGAACCTAGACATTATATCAATTCTCCACACAACTGGGTATAGTAAGCAGAAAGCAGAACTCCTCCTTCCCCATGGCTGTCAAGCTTGCTCTTGGGGTGGAGTCACACCTTCAGGGTGGGAGAAACCTTCATGGCCCCTGATGCCACGCCCAAACTTGAGTGCTGCTTGGGCACAATTTCACACTGTGACCCTCAGCATGAGCCCCATGTCAAAGAAAGGCCTGTCAGGGCCTGGACCAAGAGCCCACATATGGGGCTTGCCAAGCCCCTATGCACCCAATCCTCACCACGGTTTGAATTTTCCAGTCGCCCCGCCCGTACCTGGAGCTCTGCTCTGGAATCCTTTCTTGGAGAGACCCATGAGCCAGACAACACGACTCCACCCTTCCCAAAAAATGACCCCAAACTCTTGGGAGCTGGGACAAATCCCCAGAGAGGGATACTCGTCCACAGTACCTGAGGCCACCGCTCCAATCCACGGCTATCTCGGACACAACATCCAGAGACAAAAGCCTGAAGGAACGCCTCCCACTCGCCCTTGTTTCAAGGCCCAGGAGCTCCCTCTCGGGCTGTACATCCGGCCGGCCATACCCTTGGCGCCACTCATAAGCTGAGTTTGTGTATTCAGACTTCTGTGCCCACAGCCTGGACCCACACAACATCCAGGCTTGGGCCTCTGTACCAAACAGCGAAAGATTGTGCCTGCCCTCTCCAAGGAAAGCGTGCCCAATCCATTGACCACAACCCTACAGGTTAGGGAAAAGCTCCAAGGTCCCTGAGGCCATCAATAGTATAGGCCACCCTGGACTAAGAGGGGCTCTCTGACACCAGCGGAGCAACTATCTCCACTTAGACTCTCAGACAGTGTCCCCAGAGACAGAAGGTTGAAATGGACAGGCCCCCAGGCCCTAATCTGAACCTTAGCTTTGGTTTCCATGTTTCCGTTCTCAGAGGACTGTTTTCGTAGACCAGCACATGGGGCTTTTCTGAGGCACCAAACCAAACATCTCTCATCTCCACATGGGCAGCTTTCTTACTGGGATGTATCAAACACTTCAGGTAGGAGAGTTCCGCAGGGCCACTGAACAACCAGCACATTCCATGGTCTCCATGGACCCAAACGCACATTATGACGCATCCTCAGGAGAGGCCATTTCAACTCAGCCCCCTGGGTCGCGTGTTCCAGAGGCAGCAGATCAAACATATCTTGTCGCTAATAGCCAATGGGAATGCGAGGCATGCAGTACAGGGATCCATCCTTCGAACCCTGCTCTCCAGTCCTTCCAAATGGTATGTCCTGGAGCCATGCAACAGGACTCGTATGTCCCACAGAAGGAAACCTTGTGGTTTGGGGCAACCTCCAAACTCAGCGTGGGAAAACTTCCTTGGCCTCATGAGGCCCCCACTTCATGAAGGTGCCATCATGGACACATACGCCAGCCTCAGCCAACGTCTGATCCTCAGCCTGACTTCAGATGCAGGAGATTTTGATTCAGCCTCTACAGAGTGGGCCTGCTCTGCCCTTGGATCCTATCCTCACAATAGCTTGTGTTTTCAGACTTCCGTCCTCACCCTCCTGGCCCACAAACCCTCCCTACTGGGAATTCTGGGGCCACAATGAAGCACTGTGCCTGCCTCCCAGGAGAAAAACCATGTCCAATGCGCTGCCCAGAAACCCCAAATGAGGATCAAACTGCTTGGCCCTCTGCAACACCCCAATTGCATAGGCTACCTTAAACAGTGATGCTCTATCGCAAATAGCCTGAGCCCAGACCTTCCAACAGACACCGACACAGCTGGCTGCACACCCAGCACATTGGACCCGCCACTGCCTTAGGCCACCATCCATTCCCAACCTGGGTTCTCAGTCATCGGAACCTAGACCTTATCTCCAATCCCTGCACAGGGGGGAACCTGATGCACAAGTCAGAACCCCTCCTACCCCATGGCAAGAAACCTTGCTGCTGGCAGTGAGTCAAACCTTCAGTGTAGGAGAAAACGGCCTGGCCCATGAGGCCACGCACAAGCGTGAGGGCCGCCTTGGGCATAAACACACATTGTGACCCTCAGCGTGAGTACCTCATTCAAGTAACGCCTCTCAGTGACTGGACCAAGAGCCCGCATATGTGGCTTGCCATGCCCATAGGCACCCAGGACTAACTAGATGGTGTGTATTCCAGTTAAGGGAACCCACTGCTGTGCTCTAGAATCCCTCTCCTGGGGGGTCCCCTGTGGCAGTAAGCAGTACTCTTCATTCCCACAGAATGAACACAAACACTTGGGAGCTTGGACAATCCCCCGAGAGGAAGGCTCTTCCTCGGCCTCTGAGACAACCCCTACCCTGACCGGACACTGTAAACGCAACACCCAGAGACAAAATCCTGAGTGACTGCCTCCCACTTGCCCTAATTTGATTTCCAGAGGATCTCCCCTCACGGACTGGAGATCAGGCCTGCCATTACATTGGCCCCTAGCTGAGCCAAGTTTGCTTTTTCAGACATCTGTCCCCACAGCCCTGGCAAACACAGCCTCTAGGCTGGGTCCTCTGGAGCCATACCACAGGACCGTGCCTGCTCTCTCCTGGGAAACTGTGTCCATTCCTTTGGCCACACACCTCCAGAATATGAGAAACCTCAAGGCCTCCGAGGACATCCCAATACTGGGAGCCTCACTGGACTCACAGGGGCATTCGGACACAAGCTGAGCAGCTACATCCATGAATGCATGCACACAGATGTCAACAGAGATAGAAGGTTGAGCCGGACAGGCCTTTAGGCCGTAGTCTCAACTCTTGCTTTGGTTTCCAGGTGTCACTCCTCAGAGGCTGTGGTTCGAAGAACAGGGTATGGGGCTTTCCTGAGGCACGGAACAGAACTCCTCTCGTCTCCACATGGGAAGTTTCCTTGTTGGAGCCGTGTCAAACACCTCATGTTGGAGAATCCTGCAGAGTCCCTGAGCCACCTCCACATTCCACGGTCTCCCAGGCCACCAAGCCACAGTAGGACTCATCTTCAGGAGAGTCCATTTCAACTCTCCCCTCTGGGTAGCTCTCCCAGGAGCCCGCAGATTGAGCCTGCCTTGTCCTGACTAAAGAGTGGGAATATGAGGTGGCATTCCCAGGCATCCATGCTTAGACAACTGCTCTCGAGTCTTTCCATATGGGGCCTCTTGGAACCATCCAATAGGACTCGACTGTCGTGCAGAATGTAACCTTCAGTTTTGGAGCAGTTCACAAATCCCATCGTAGGCAAAACTTTCTGGCCTCATGGAGCCGCCACACCTTTCAGGAAGAGGCCATGCTGGACAAGAACTCTAGCCTGAGGCACGTCTCATAGTTGACATGACCTCAGTGCAGGAGATCTCAATTCAGCCTCTGCAGAGTGGGCCTGCCGTGCCCTCGGTCCCAAACCTCACGCTAGCTTGTTTTTTCAGACTTCCTTCCTCACACTCCTGGCAAACAAGCCCTCCGGACTAGGAACTCCGGAACCAAAACCCAGCCCAGTGTCTGCCCAACGGAAGAAAAACGTTTCCCTGTGGGGCTCTCCAGAAAACCCAGATGAGGATCAACCTGCTCGGGCCTCGACGGTACCCGAACTGGATAGGCTGCTCTGGGCACTCATGCTCTGCCTGACTCAGCCTGAAGCCAGACGTCCAGACAGACAAGGAGACAGCTGGCCGCACACCAGCACTTCAGACATGCCATGGTCTTATGCCGTCACCTCATCCTAACCTTGGTTTTCAGATATCTGAACCTAGACATTATATCAATTCTCCACACAACTGGGTATAGCAAGCACAAAGCAGAACTCCTCCTTCCCCATGGCTGTCATGCTTGCTCTTGGCATGGAGTCACACCTTCAGTTGGGAGAAACCTTCATGGCCCCTGATGCCACGCCCAAACTTGAGTGCTGCTTGGGCACAAATTCACACTGTGACCCTCAGCATGAGCCCCATGTCAAAGAAAGGCCTGTCAGGGCCTGGACGAAGAGCCCACATATGGGGCTTGCCAAGCCCCTATGCACCCAATCCTCACCACGGTTTGAATTTTCCAGTCGCCCCGCCCGTACCTATAGCTCTGCTCTAGAATCCCTTTATTGGAGAGACCCATGAGTCAGACAACACGACTCCACCCTTCCCAAAAAATGACCCCAAACTCTTGGGAGCTGGGACAAATCCCCAGAGAGGGATACTCGTCCACAGTACCTGAGGCCAACGCTCCAATCCACGGCTATCCCGAACACAACATCCAGAGACAAAAGCCTGAAGGAACGCCTCCCACTCGCCCTTGTTTCAGAGCCCCAGGAGCTCCCTCTCGGGCTGTACATCCGGCCTGCCATACACTAGGCGCCATTCATAAGCTGAGTTTGTGTATTCAGACTTCTGTGCCCACAGCCTGGACCCACACAACATCCAGGCTAGGGCCTTTGGACCAAACAGCGAAAGATTGTGCCTGCCCTCTCCAAGGAAAGTGTGCCCAATCCATTGACCACAACCCTACAGGTTAGGGAAAAGCTCCAAGGTCCCTGAGGCCATCAATAGTATAGGCCACCCTGGACTAAGAGGGGCTCTCTGACACCAGCGGAGCAACTATCTCCACTTAGACTCTCACACAGTGTCCCCAGAGACAGAAGGTTGAAATGGACAGGCCCCCAGGCCCTAATCTGAACCTTAGCTTTGGTTTCCATGTTTCCGTTCTCAGAGGGCTGTTTTCGTAGACCAGCACATGGGGCTTTTCTGAGGCACCAAACCAAACATCTCTCATCTCCACATGGGCAGCTTTCTTACTGGGATGTATCAAACACTTCAGGTAGGAGAGTTCCGCAGGGCCACTGAACAACCAGCACATTCCAAGGTCTCCATGGACCCAAACGCACATTATGACGCATCCTCAGGAGAGGCCATTTCAACTCAGCCCCCTGGGTCGAGTGTTCCAGAGGCAGCAGATCAAACATATCTTGTCGCTAATAGCCAATGGGAATGCGAGGCATGCAGTACAGGGATCCATCCTTCGAACCCTGCTCTCCAGTCCTTCCAAATGGTATGTCCTGAGCCATGCAACAGGACTCGAATGTCCCGCAGAAGGAAACCTTGTGGTTTGGGGCAACCTCCAAACTCAGCGTGGGAAAACTTCCTTGGCCTCATGAGGCCCCCAATTCATGAAGGTGCCATCATGGACACATACTCCAGCCTCAGCCAACGTCTGATCCTCATCCTGACTTCAGATGCAGGAGATTTTGATTCAGCCTCTGCAGAGTGGGCCTGCTCTGCCCTTGGCTCCAATCCTCACACTAGCTTGTGTTTTCAGACTTCCGTCCTCACACTCCTGGCCCACAAACCCTCCCTACAGGGAATTCTGGGGCCACAATGAAGCACTGTGCCTGCCTCCCAGGAGAAAAACCTTGTCTATGGCGCTGCCCAGAAACCCCAAATGAGGATCAAACTGCTTGGCCCTCGGCAACACCCCAATTGCATAGGCTACCTTAAACAGTGATGCTCTGTCGCAAATAGCCTGAGCCCAGACCTTCCAACAGACACCGACACAGCTGGCTGCACACCCCGCACATTGGACCCGCCACTTCCTTAGGCCACCATCCATTCCCAACCTGGGTTTTCAGTCATTGGAACCTAGACCTATCTCCAATCCCTGCACAGGGGGGGACCTGATGCACAAGTCAGAACCCCTACTACCCCATGGCAAGAAACCTTGCTGCTGGCAGTGAGTCAAACCTTCAGTGTAAAAGAAAACGGCATGGCCCATGAGGCCACGCCCAAGCGTGAGGGCCGCCTTGGGCACAAACACACATTGTGACCCTCAGCGTGAGTACCTTATTCAAGTAACGCCTCTCAGTGACTGGACCAAGAGCCCGCATATGTGGCTTGCCATGCCCATAGGCACCCAGGACTAACTAGATGGTGTGTATTCCAGTTGCGGGAACCCACTGCTGTGCTCTAGAGTCCCTCTCCTGGGGGGTCCCCTGTGGCAGAAAACAGTACTCTTCATTCCCTCAGAATGAACACCAACACTTGGGATCTTGGACAATCCCCCAAGAGGAAGGCTCTTCCTCGGCCTCTGAGACAACCCCTACCCTGACCGGACACTGAAAACGCAACACCCAAGGCAAAATCCTGAGTGACTGCCTCCCACTTGCCCTACTTTGATTTCCTGAGGATCTCCCCTCACGGACAAGAGATCAGGGCTGCCATTACATTGGCCCCTAGCTGAGCCAAGTTTGCTTTTTCAGACATCTGTCCCCACAGCCCTGGCAAACACAGCCTCTAGGCTGGGTCCTCTGGAGCCATACCACAGGACCGTGCCTGCTCTCTCCTGGGAAACTGTGTCCATTCCTTTGGCCACACACCTCCAGAATATGAGAAACCTCAAGGCCTCCGAGGACATCCCAATACTGGGAGCCTCACTGGACTCACAGGGGCATTCGGACACAAGCTGAGCAGCTACATCCATGAATGCATGCACACAGATGTCAACAGAGATAGAAGGTTGAGCCGGACAGGCCTTTAGGCCGTAGTCTCAACTCTTGCTTTCGTTTCCAGGTGTCACTCCTCAGAGGCTTTGGTTCGAAGAACAGGGTATGGGGCTTTCCTGAGGCACGGAACAGAACTCCTCTCGTCTCCACATGGGAAGTTTCCTTGTTGGAGCCGTGTCAAACACCTCATGTTGGAGAATCCTGCAGAGTCCCTGAGCCACCTCCACATTCCAAGGTCTCCCAGGCCACCAAGCCACAGTAGGACTCATCTTCAGGAGAGTCCATTTCAACTCTCCCCTCTGGGTAGCTCACCCAGGAGCCCGCAGATTGAGCCTGCCTTGTCCTGACTAAAGAGTGGGAATATGAGGTGGCGTTCCCAGGCATCCATGCTTAGACACCTGCTCTCGAGTCTTTCCATATGGGGCCTCTTGGAACTATCCAATAGGACTCGACTGTCGTGCAGAAGGTAAACTTCAGTTTTGGAGCAGTTCACAAATCCCATCGTAGCCAAAACTTTCTGGCCTCATGAAGCCCCCACACCCTTCAGGAAGAGGCCATGCTGGACAAGAACTCTAGCCTGAGGCACGTCTCATAGTTGACATGACCTCAGTGCAGGAGATCTCGATTCAGCCTCTGCAGAGTGGGCCTGCCGTGCCCTCGGTCCCAAACCTCACGCTAGCTTGTGTTTTCAGACTTCCTTCCTCACACTCCTGGCAAACAAGCCCTCCGGACTAGGAAATCCAGAACCAAAACCCAGCCCAGTGTCTGCCCAACGGAAGAAAAACGTTTCCCTGTGGGGCTCTCCAGAAAACCCAGATGAGGATCAACCTGCTCGGGCCTCGACGGTACCCGAAGTGGATAGGCTGCTCTGGGCACTCATGCTCTGCCTGACTCAGCCTGAAGCCAGACGTCCAGACAGACAAGGAGACAGCTGGCCGCACACACAGCACTTCGGACACGCCATGGTCTTATGCCGTCACCTCATCCTAACCTTGGTTTTCAGATATCTGAACCTAGACATTATATCAATTCTCCACACAGCTGGGTATAGCAAGCACAAAGCAGAACTCCTCCTTCCCCATGGCTGTCAAGCTTGCTCTGCATGGAGTCACACCTTCAGGGTGGGAGAAACCTTCATGGCCCCTGATGCCACGCCCAAACTTGAGTGCTGCTTAGGCACAAATTCACACTGTGACCCTCAGCATGAGGCCCATGTCAAAGAAAGGCCTGTCAGGGCCTGGACCAAGAGCCCACATATGGGGTTTGCCAAGCCCCTATGCACCCAATCCTCACCACGGTTTGAATTTTCCAGTCGCCCCGCCCGTACCTGGAGCTCTGCTCTGGAATCCCTTTCTTGGAGAGACCCATGAGCCAGACAACACGACTCCACCCTTCCCACAAAATGACCCCAAACTCTTGGGAGCTGGGACAAATCCCCAGAGAGGGATACTCGTCCACAGTACCTGAGGCCACCGCTCCAATCCACGGCTATCCCGGACACAACATCCAGAGACAAAAGCCTGAAGGAACGCCTCCCACTCGCCCTTGTTTCAGAGGCCCAGGAGCTCCCTCTCGGGCTGTGCATCCGGCCTGCCATACCCTAGGCGCCACTCATAAGCTGAGTTTGTGTATTCAGACTTCTGTGCCCACAGCCTGGACCCACACAACATCCAGGCTAGGGCCTCTGGACCAAACAGCGAAAGATTGTGCCTGCCCTCTCCAAGGAAAGTGTGCCCAATCCATTGACCACAACCCTACAGGTTAGGGAAAAGCTCCAAGGTCCCTGAGGCCATCAATAGTATAGGCCACCCTGGACTAAGAGGGGCTCTCTGACACCAGCGGAGCAACTATCTCCACTTAGACTCTCATACAGTGTCCCCAGGGACAGAAGGTTGAAATGGACAGGCCCCCAGGCCCTAATCTGAACCTTAGCTTTGGTTTCCATGTTTCCGTTCTCAGAGGGCTGTTTTCGTAGACCAGCACATGGGGCTTTTCTGAGGCACCAAACCAAACATCTCTCATCTCCACATGGGCAGCTTTCTTACTGGGATGTATCAAATACTTCAGGTAGGAGAGTTCCGCAGGGCCACTGAACAACCAGCACATTCCAAGGTCTCCATGGACCCAAACGCACATTATGACGCATCCTCAGGAGAGGCCATTTCAACTCAGCACCCTGGGTCGCGTGTTCCAGAGGCAGCAGATCAAACATATCTTGTCCCTAATAGCCAATGGGAATGCGAGGCATGCTGTACAGGGATCCATCCTTCGAACCCTGCTCTCCAGTCCTTCCATATGGTATGTCCTGGAGCCATGCAACAGGACTCGAATGTCCCGCAGAAGGAAACCTTGTGGTTTGGGGCAACCTCCAAACTCAGCGTGGGAAAACTTCCTTGGCCTCATGAGGCCCCCACTTCATGAAGGTGCCATCATGGACACATACTCCAGCCTCAGCCAACGTCTGATCCTCAGCCTGACTTCAGATGCAGGAGATATTGTGTCAGCCTCTGCAGAGTGGGCCTGCTCTGCCCTTGGCTCCAATCCTCACACTAGCTTGTGTTTTCAGACTTCTGTCCTCACACTCCTGGCCCACAAACCCTCCCTACTGGGAATTCTGGGGCCACAATGAAGCACTGTGCCTGCCTCCCAGGAGAAAAACATTGTCTATGGCGCTGCCCAGAAACCCCAAATGAGGATCAAACTGCTTGGCAGTCGGCAACACCCCAATTGCATAGGCTACCTTAAACAGTGATGCTCTGAAGCAAATAGCCTGAGCCCAGACCTTCCAACAGACACCGACACATCTGGCTGCACACCCAGCACATTGGACCCGCCACTGCCTTAGGCCACCATCCATTCCCAACCTGGGTTTTCAGTCATCGGAACCTAGACCTTATCTCCAATCCCTGCACAGGGGGGAACCTGATGCACCAGTCAGAACCCCTCCTTCCCCATGGCAAGAAACCTTGCTGCTGGCAGTGAGTCAAACCTTCAGTGTAGGAGAAAACGGCATGGCTCATGAGGCCACGCCCAAGCGTGAGGGCCGCCTTGGGCACAAACACACATTTTGACCCTCAGCGTGAGTACCTTATTCAAGTAACGCCTCTCAGTGACTTGACCAAGAGCCCGCATATGTGGCTTGCCATGCCCATAGGCACCCAGGACTAATTAGATGGTGTGTATTCCAGTTGAGGGAACCCACTGCTGTGCTCTAGAGTCCCTCTCCTGGGGGGTCCCCTGTGGCAGAAAACAGTACTCTTCATTCCCACAGAATGAACACAAACACTTGGGAGCTTGGACAATCCCCCGAGAAGAAGGCTCTTCCTCGGCCTCTGAGACAACCCCTACCCTGACCGGACACTGTAAACGCAACACCCAGAGACAAAATCCTGAGTGACTGCCTCCCACTTGCCCTACTTTGATTTCCAGAGGATCTCCCCTCACGGACTGGAGATCAGGCCTGCCATTACATTGGCCCCTAGCTGAGCCAAGTTTGCTTTTTCAGACATCTGTCCCCACAGCCCTGGCAAACACAGCCTCTAGGCTGGGTCCTCTGGAGCCATACCACAGGACCGTGCCTGCTCTCTCCTGGGAAACTGTGTCCATTCCTTTGGCCACACACCTCCAGAATATGAGAAACCTCAAGGCCTCCGAGGACATCCCACTACTGGGAGCCTCACTGGACTCACAGGGGCATTCGGACACAAGCTGAGCAGCTACTTCCATGAATGCATGCACACAGATGTCAACAGAGATAGAAGGTTGAGCCGGACAGGCCTTTAGGCCGTAGTCTCAACTCTTGCTTTGGTTTCCAGGTGTCACTCCTCAGAGGCTTTGGTTCGAAGAACAGGATATGGGGCTTTCCTGAGGCACGGAACAGAACTCCTCTCGTCTCCACATGGGAAGTTTCCTTGTTGGAGCTGTGTCAAACACCTCATGTTGGAGAATCCTGCAGAGTCCCTGAGCCACCTCCACATTCCAAGGTCTCCCAGGCCACCAAGCCACAGTAGGACTCATCTTCAGGAGAGTCCATTTCAACTCTCCCCTCTGGGTAGCTCACCCAGGAGCCCGCAGATTGAGACTGCCTTGTCCTGACTAAAGAGTGGGAATATGAGGTGGCGTTCCCAGGCATCCATGCTTAGACACCTGCTCTCGAGTCTTTCCATATGGGGCCTCTTGGAACCATCCAATAGGACTCGACTGTCGTGCAGAAGGTAACCCTCAGTTTTGGAGCAGTTCACAAATCCCATCGTAGCCAAAACTTTCTGGCCTCATGAAGCCCCCACACCCTTCAGGAAGAGGCCATGCTGGACAAGAACTCTAGCCTGAGGCACGTCTCATAGTTGACATGACCTCAGTGCAGGAGATCTCGATTCAGCCTCTGCAGAGTGGGCCTGCCGTGCCCTCGGTCCCAAACCTCACGCTAGCTTGTGTTTTCAGACTTCCTTCCTCACACTCCTGGCAAACAAGCCCTCCGGACTTGGAACTCCAGAACCAAAACCCAGCCCAGTGTCTGCCCAACGGAAGAAAAACGTTTCCCTGTGGGGCTCTCCAGAAAACCCAGATGAGGATCAACCTGCTCGGGCCTCGACGGTACCCGAACTGGATAGGCTGCTCTGGGCACTCATGCTCTGCCTGACACAGCCTGAACCCAGACGTCCAGACAGACAAGGAGACAGCTGGCCGCACACACAGCACTTCGGACACGCCATGGTCTTATGCCGTCACCTCATCCTAACCTTGGTTTTCAGATATCTGAACCTAGACATTATATCAATTCTCCACACAACTGGGTATAGCAAGCACAAAACAGAACTCCTCCTTCCCCATGGCTGTCAAGCTTGCTCTGCATGGAGTCACACCTTCAGGGTGGGAGAAACCTTCATGGCCCCTGATGCCACGCCCAAACTTGAGTGCTGCTTGGGCACAAATTCACACTGTGAACCTCAGCATGAGCCCCATGTCAAAGAAAGGCCTGTCAGGGCCTGGACCAAGAGCCCACATATGGGGTTTGCCAAGCCCCTATGCACCCAATCCTCACCACGGTTTGAATTTTCCAGTCGCCCCGCCCGTACCTGGAGCTCTGCTCTGGAATCCCTTTCTTGGAGAGACCCATGAGCCAGACAACACGACTCCAACCTTCCCACAAAATGACCCCAAACTCTTGGGAGCTGGGACAAATCCCCAGAGAGGGATACTCGTCCACAGTACCTGAGGCCACCGCTCCAATCCAAGGCTATCCCGGACACAACATCCAGAGACAAAAGCCTGAAGGAACGCCTCCCACTCGCCCTTGTTTCAGAGGCCCAGGAGCTCCCTCTCGGGCTGTGCATCCGGCCTGCCATACCCTAGGCGCCACTCATAAGCTGAGTTTGTGTATTCAGACTTCTGTGCCCACAGCCTGGACCCACACAACATCCAGGCTAGGGCCTCTGGACCAAACAGCGAAAGATTGTGCCTGCCCTCTCCAAGGAAAGTGTGCCCAATCCATTGACCACAACCCTACAGGTTAGGGAAAAGCTCCAAGGTCCCTGAGGCCATCAATAGTATAGGCCACCCTGGACTAAGAGGGGCTCTCTGACACCAGCGGAGCAACTATCTCCACTTAGACTCTCATACAGTGTCCCCAGGGACAGAAGGTTGAAATGGACAGGCCCCCAGGCCCTAATCTGAACCTTAGCTTTAGTTTCCATGTTTCCGTTCTCAGAGGGCTGTTTTCGTAGACCAGCACATGGGGCTTTTCTGAGGCACCAAACCAAACATCTCTCATCTCCACATGGGCAGCTTTCTTACTGGGATGTATCAAACACTTCAGGTAGGAGAGTTCCGCAGGGCCACTGAACAACCAGCACATTCCAAGGTCTCCATGGACCCAAACGCACATTATGACGCATCCTCAGGAGAGGCCATTTCAACTCAGCACCCTGGGTCGCGTGTTCCAGAGGCAGCAGATCAAACATATCTTGTCCCTAATAGCCAATGGGAATGCGAGGCATGCTGTACAGGGATCCATCCTTCGAACCCTGCTCTCCAGTCCTTCCATATGGTATGTCCTGGAGCCATGCAACAGGACTCGAATGTCCCGCAGAAGGAAACCTTGTGGTTTGGGGCAACCTCCAAACTCAGCGTGGGAAAACTTCCTTGGCCTCATGAGGCCCCCACTTCATGAAGGTGCCATCATGGACACATACTCCAGCCTCAGCCAACGTCTGATCCTCAGCCTGACTTCAGATGCAGGAGATTTTGATTCAGCCTCTGCAGAGTGGGCCTGCTCTGCCCTTGGCTCCAATCCTCACACTAGCTTGTGTTTTCAGACTTCCGTCCTCACACTCCTGGCCCACAAACCCTCCCTACTGGGAATTCTGGGGCCACAATGAAGCACTGTGCCTGCCTCCCAGGAGAAAAACATTGTCTATGGCGCTGCCCAGAAACCCCAAATGAGGATCAAACTTCTTGGCCCTCGGCAACACCCCAATTGCATAGGCTACCTTAAACAGTGATGCTCTGAAGCAAATAGCCTGAGCCCAGACCTTCCAACAGACACCGACACAGCTGGCAGCACACCCAGCACATTGGACCCGCCACTGCCTTAGGCCACCATCCATTCCCAACCTGGGTTTTCAGTCATCGGAACCTAGACCTTATCTCCAATCCCTGCACAGGGGGGAACCTGATGCACCAGTCAGAACCCCTCCTTCCCCATGGCAAGAAACCTTGCTGCTGGCAGTGAGTCAAACCTTCAGTGTAGGAGAAAACGGCATGGCTCATGAGGCCACGCCCAAGCGTGAGGGCCGCCTTGGGCACAAACACACATTGTGACCCTCAGCGTGAGTACCTTATTCAAGTAACGCCTCTCAGTGACTTGACCAAGAGCCCGCATATGTGGCTTGCCATGCCCATAGGCACCCAGGACTAATTAGATGGTGTGTATTCCAGTTGAGGGAACCCACTGCTGTGCTCTAGAGTCCCTCTCCTGGGGGGTCCCCTGTGGCAGAAAACAGTACTCTTCATTCCCACAGAATGAACACAAACACTTGGGAGCTTGGACAATCCCCCGAGAAGAAGGCTCTTCCTCGGCCTCTGAGACAACCCCTACCCTGACCGGACACTGTAAACGCAACACCCAGAGACAAAATCCTGAGTGACTGCCTCCCACTTGCCCTACTTTGATTTCCAGAGGATCTCCCCTCACGGACTGGAGATCAGGCCTGCCATTACATTGGCCCCTAGCTGAGCCAAGTTTGCTTTTTCAGACATCTGTCCCCACAGCCCTGGCAAACACAGCCTCTAGGCTGGGTCCTCTGGAGCCATACCACAGGACCGTGCCTGCTCTCTCCTGGGAAACTGTGTCCATTCCTTTGGCCACACACCTCCAGAATATGAGAAACCTCAAGGCCTCCGAGGACATCCCACTACTGGGAGCCTCACTGGACTCACAGGGGCATTCGGACACAAGCTGAGCAGCTACATCCATGAATGCATGCACACAGATGTCAACAGAGATAGAAGGTTGAGCCGGACAGGCCTTTAGACCGTAGTCTCAACTCTTGCTTTGGTTTCCAGGTGTCACTCCTCAGAGGCTTTGGTTCGAAGAACAGGATATGGGGCTTTCCTGAGGCACGGAACAGAACTCCTCTTGTCTCCACATGGGAAGTTTCCTTGTTGGAGCTGTGTCAAACACCTCATGTTGGAGAATCCTGCAGAGTCCCTGAGCCACCTCCACATTCCAAGGTCTCCCAGGCCACCAAGCCACAGTAGGACTCATCTTCAGGAGAGTCCATTTCAACTCTCCCCTCTGGGTAGCTCACCCAGGAGCCCGCAGATTGAGACTGCCTTGTCCTGACTAAAGAGTGGGAATATGAGGTGGCGTTCCCAGGCATCCATGCTTAGACACCTGCTCTCGAGTCTTTCCATATGGGGCCTCTTGGAACCATCCAATAGGACTCGACTGTCGTGCAGAAGGTAACCCTCAGTTTTGGAGCAGTTCACAAATCCCATCGTAGCCAAAACTTTCTGGCCTCATGAAGCCCCCACACCCTTCAGGAAGAGGCCATGCTGGACAAGAACTCTAGCCTGAGGCACGTCTCATAGTTGACATGACCTCAGTGCAGGAGATCTCGATTCAGCCTCTGCAGAGTGGGCCTGCCGTGCCCTCGGTCCCAAACCTCACGCTAGCTTGTGTTTTCAGACTTCCTTCCTCACACTCCTGGCAAACAAGCCCTCCGGACTAGGAACTCCAGAACCAAAACCCAGCCCAGTGTCTGCCCAACGGAAGAAAAACGTTTCCCTGTGGGGCTCTCCAGAAAACCCAGATGAGGATCAACCTGCTCGGGCCTCGACGGTACCCGAACTGGATAGGCTGCTCTGGGCACTCATGCTCTGCCTGACACAGCCTGAACCCAGACGTCCAGACAGACAAGGAGACAGCTGGCCGCACACACAGCACTTCGGACACGCCATGGTCTTATGCCGTCACCTCATCCTAACCTTGGTTTTCAGATATCTGAACCTAGACATTATATCAATTCTCCACACAACTGGGTATAGCAAGCACAAAACAGAACTCCTCCTTCCCCATGGCTGTCAAGCTTGCTCTGCATGGAGTCACACCTTCAGGGTGGGAGAAACCTTCATGGCCCCTGATGCCACGCCCAAACTTGAGTGCTGCTTGGGCACAAATTCACACTGTGAACCTCAGCATGAGGCCCATGTCAAAGAAAGGCCTGTCAGGGCCTGGACCAAGAGCCCACATATGGGGTTTGCCAAGCCCCTATGCACCCAATCCTCACCACGGTTTGAATTTTCCAGTCGCCCCGCCCGTACCTGGAGCTCTGCTCTGGAATCCCTTTCTTGGAGAGACCCATGAGCCAGACAACACGACTCCAACCTTCCCACAAAATGACCCCAAACTCTTGGGAGCTGGGACAAATCCCCAGAGAGGGATACTCGTCCACAGTACCTGAGGCCACCGCTCCAATCCAAGGCTATCCCGGACACAACATCCAGAGACAAAAGCCTGAAGGAACGCCTCCCACTCGCCCTTGTTTCAGAGGCCCAGGAGCTCCCTCTCGGGCTGTGCATCCGGCCTGCCATACCCTAGGCGCCACTCATAAGCTGAGTTTGTGTATTCAGACTTCTGTGCCCACAGCCTGGACCCACACAACATCCAGGCTAGGGCCTCTGGACCAAACAGCGAAAGATTGTGCCTGCCCTCTCCAAGGAAAGTGTGCCCAATCCATTGACCACAACCCTACAGGTTAGGGAAAAGCTCCAAGGTCCCTGAGGCCATCAATAGTATAGGCCACCCTGGACTAAGAGGGGCTCTCTGACACCAGCGGAGCAACTATCTCCACTTAGACTCTCATACAGTGTCCCCAGGGACAGAAGGTTGAAATGGACAGGCCCCCAGGCCCTAATCTGAACCTTAGCTTTGGTTTCCATGTTTCCGTTCTCAGAGGGCTGTTTTCGTAGACCAGCACATGGGGCTTTTCTGAGGCACCAAACCAAACATCTCTCATCTCCACATGGGCAGCTTTCTTACTGGGATGTATCAAACACTTCAGGTAGGAGAGTTCCGCAGGGCCACTGAACAACCAGCACATTCCAAGGTCTCCATGGACCCAAACGCACATTATGACGCATCCTCAGGAGAGGCCATTTCAACTCAGCACCCTGGGTCGCGTGTTCCAGAGGCAGCAGATCAAACATATCTTGTCCCTAATAGCCAATGGGAATGCGAGGCATGCTGTACAGGGATCCATCCTTCGAACCCTGCTCTCCAGTCCTTCCATATGGTATGTCCTGGAGCCATGCAACAGGACTCGAATGTCCCGCAGAAGGAAACCTTGTGGTTTGGGGCAACCTCCAAACTCAGCGTGGGAAAACTTCCTTGGCCTCATGAGGCCCCCACTTCATGAAGGTGCCATCATGGACACATACTCCAGCCTCAGCCAACGTCTGATCCTCAGCCTGACTTCAGATGCAGGAGATTTTGATTCAGCCTCTGCAGAGTGGGCCTGCTCTGCCCTTGGCTCCAATCCTCACACTAGCTTGTGTTTTCAGACTTCCGTCCTCACACTCCTGGCCCACAAACCCTCCCTACTGGGAATTCTGGGGCCACAATGAAGCACTGTGCCTGCCTCCCAGGAGAAAAACATTGTCTATGGCGCTGCCCAGAAACCCCAAATGAGGATCAAACTTCTTGGCCCTCGGCAACACCCCAATTGCATAGGCTACCTTAAACAGTGATGCTCTGAAGCAAATAGCCTGAGCCCAGACCTTCCAACAGACACCGACACATCTGGCAGCACACCCAGCACATTGGACCCGCCACTGCCTTAGGCCACCATCCATTCCCAACCTGGGTTTTCAGTCATCGGAACCTAGACCTTATCTCCAATCCCTGCACAGGGGGGAACCTGATGCACCAGTCAGAACCCCTCCTTCCCCATGGCAAGAAACCTTGCTGCTGGCAGTGAGTCAAACCTTCAGTGTAGGAGAAAACGGCATGGCTCATGAGGCCACGCCCAAGCGTGAGGGCCGCCTTGGGCACAAACACACATTTTGACCCTCAGCGTGAGTACCTTATTCAAGTAACGCCTCTCAGTGACTTGACCAAGAGCCCGCATATGTGGCTTGCCATGCCCATAGGCACCCAGGACTAATTAGATGGTGTGTATTCCAGTTGAGGGAACCCACTGCTGTGCTCTAGAGTCCCTCTCCTGGGGGGTCCCCTGTGGCAGAAAACAGTACTCTTCATTCCCACAGAATGAACACAAACACTTGGGAGCTTGGACAATCCCCCGAGAAGAAGGCTCTTCCTCGGCCTCTGAGACAACCCCTACCCTGACCGGACACTGTAAACGCAACACCCAGAGACAAAATCCTGAGTGACTGCCTCCCACTTGCCCTACTTTGATTTCCAGAGGATCTCCCCTCACGGACTGGAGATCAGGCCTGCCATTACATTGGCCCCTAGCTGAGCCAAGTTTGCTTTTTCAGACATCTGTCCCCACAGCCCTGGCAAACACAGCCTCTAGGCTGGGTCCTCTGGAGCCATACCACAGGACCGTGCCTGCTCTCTCCTGGGAAACTGTGTCCATTCCTTTGGCCACACACCTCCAGAATATGAGAAACCTCAAGGCCTCCGAGGACATCCCACTACTGGGAGCCTCACTGGACTCACAGGGGCATTCGGACACAAGCTGAGCAGCTACTTCCATGAATGCATGCACACAGATGTCAACAGAGATAGAAGGTTGAGCCGGACAGGCCTTTAGGCCGTAGTCTCAACTCTTGCTTTGGTTTCCAGGTGTCACTCCTCAGAGGCTTTGGTTCGAAGAACAGGATATGGGGCTTTCCTGAGGCACGGAACAGAACTCCTCTTGTCTCCACATGGGAATTTTCCTTGTTGGAGCTGTGTCAAACACCTCATGTTGGAGAATCCTGCAGAGTCCCTGAGCCACCTCCACATTCCAAGGTCTCCCAGGCCACCAAGCCACAGTAGGACTCATCTTCATGAGAGTCCATTTCAACTCTCCCCTCTGGGTAGCTCACCCAGGAGCCCGCAGATTGAGACTGCCTTGTCCTGACTAAAGAGTGGGAATATGAGGTGGCGTTCCCAGGCATCCATGCTTAGACACCTGCTCTCGAGTCTTTCCATATGGGGCCTCTTGGAACCATCCAATAGGACTCGACTGTCGTGCAGAAGGTAACCCTCAGTTTTGGAGCAGTTCACAAATCCCATCGTAGCCAAAACTTTCTGGCCTCATGAAGCCCCCACACCCTTCAGGAAGAGGCCATGCTGGACAAGAACTCTAGCCTGAGGCACGTCTCATAGTTGACATGACCTCAGTGCAGGAGATCTCGATTCAGCCTCTGCAGAGTGGGCCTGCCGTGCCCTCGGTCCCAAACCTCACGCTAGCTTGTGTTTTCAGACTTCCTTCCTCACACTCCTGGCAAACAAGCCCTCCGGACTAGGAACTCCAGAACCAAAACCCAGCCCAGTGTCTGCCCAACGGAAGAAAAACGTTTCCCTGTGGGGCTCTCCAGAAAACCCAGATGAGGATCAACCTGCTCGGGCCTCGACGGTACCCGAACTGGATAGGCTGCTCTGGGCACTCATGCTCTGCCTGACACAGCCTGAACCCAGACGTCCAGACAGACAAGGAGACAGCTGGCCGCAC
This sequence comes from Mustela nivalis, assembly GCF_964662115.1. Lineage (NCBI taxonomy): Eukaryota > Metazoa > Chordata > Mammalia > Carnivora > Mustelidae > Mustela > Mustela nivalis. Next base: position 50,149 of record NW_028134412.1, on the reverse strand, counting down.
ACACAGCACTTCGGACACGCCATGGTCTTATGCCGTCACCTCATCCTAACCTTGGTTTTCAGATATCTGAACCTAGACATTATATCAATTCTCCACACAACTGGGTATAGCAAGCACAAAACAGAACTCCTCCTTCCCCATGGCTGTCAAGCTTGCTCTGCATGGAGTCACACCTTCAGGGTGGGAGAAACCTTCATGGCCCCTGATGCCACACCCAAACTTGAGTGCTGCTTGGGCACAAATTCACACTGTGAACCTCAGCTTGAGGCCCATGTCAAAGAAAGGCCTGTCAGGGCCTGGACCAAGAGCCCACATATGGGGTTTGCCAAGCCCCTATGCACCCAATCCTCACCACGGTTTGAATTTTCCAGTCGCCCCGCCCGTACCTGGAGCTCTGCTCTGGAATCCCTTTCTTGGAGAGACCCATGAGCCAGACAACACGACTCCAACCTTCCCACAAAATGACCCCAAACTCTTGGGAGCTGGGACAAATCCCCAGAGAGGGATACTCGTACACAGTACCTGAGGCCACCGCTCCAATCCAAGGCTATCCCGGACACAACATCCAGAGACAAAAGCCTGAAGGAACGCCTCCCACTCGCCCTTGTTTCAGAGGCCCAGGAGCTCCCTCTCGGGCTGTGCATCCGGCCTGCCATACCCTAGGCGCCACTCATAAGCTGAGTTTGTGTATTCAGACTTCTGTGCCCACAGCCTGGACCCACACAACATCCAGGCTAGGGCCTCTGGACCAAACAGCTAAAGATTGTGCCTGCCCTCTCCAAGGAAAGTGTGCCCAATCCATTGACCACAACCCTACAGGTTAGGGAAAAGCTCCAAGGTCCCTGAGGCCATCAATAGTATAGGCCACCCTGGACTAAGAGGGGCTCTCTGACACCAGCAGAGCAACTATCTCCACTTAGACTCTCAGACAGTGTCCCCAGAGACAGAAGGTTGAAATGGACAGGCCCCCAGGCCCTAATCTGAAGCTTAGCTTTGGTTTCCATGTTTCCGTTCTCAGAGGGCTGTTTTCGTAGACCAGCACATGGGGCTTTTCTGAGGCACCAAACCAAACATCTCTCATCTCCACATGGGCAGCTTTCTTACTGGGATGTATCAAACACTTCAGGTAGGATAGTTCCGCAGGGCCACTGAACAACCAGCACATTCCAAGGTCTCCATGGACCCAAACGCACATTATGATGCATCCTCAGGAGAGGCCATTTCAACTCAGCCCCCTGGGTCGCGTGTTCCAGAGGCAGCAGATCAAACATATCTTGTCCCTAATAGCCAATGGGAATGCGAGGCATGCTGTACAGGGATCCATCCTTCGAACCCTGCTCTCCAGTCCTTCCATATGGTATGTCCTGGAGCCATGCAACAGGACTCGAATGTCCCGCAGAAGGAAACCTTGTGGTTTGGGGCAACCTCCAAACTCAGCGTGGGAAAACTTCCTTGGCCTCATGAGGCCCCCACTTCATGAAGGTGCCATCATGGACACATACTCCAGCCTCAGCCAACGTCTGATCCTCAGCCTGACTTCAGATGCAGGAGATTTTGATTCAGCCTCTGCAGAGTGGGCCTGCTCTGCCCTTGGCTCCAATCATCACACTAGCTTGTGTTTTCAGACTTCCGTCCTCACCCTCCTGGCCCACAAACCCTCCCTACTGGGAATTCTGGGGCCACAATGAAGCACTGTGCCTGCCTCCCAGGAGAAAAACATTGTCTATGGCGCTGCCCAGAAACCCCAAATGAGGATCAAACTGCTTGGCCCTCGGCAACACCCCAATTGCATAGGCTACCTTAAACAGTGATGCTCTGAAGCAAATAGCCTGAGCCCAGACCTTCCAACAGACACCGACACATCTGGCTGCACACCCAGCACATTGGACCCGCCACTGCCTTAGGCCACCATCCATTCCCAACCTGGGTTTTCAGTCATCGGAACCTAGACCTTATCTCCAATCCCTGCACAGGGGGGAACCTGATGCACCAGTCAGAACCCCTCCTTCCCCATGGCAAGAAACCTTGCTGCTGGCAGTGAGTCAAACCTTCAGTGTAGGAGAAAACGGCATGGCCCATGAGGCCACGCCCAAGCGTGAGGGCCGCCTTGGGCACAAACACACATTGTGACCCTCAGCGTGAGTACCTTATTCAAGTAACGCCTCTCAGTGACTTGACCAAGAGCCCGCATATGTGGCTTGCCATGCCCATAGGCACCCAGGACTAATTAGATGGTGTGTATTCCAGTTGAGGGAACCCACTGCTGTGCTCTAGAGTCCCTCTCCTGGGGGGTCCCCTGTGGCAGAAAACAGTACTCTTCATTCCCACAGAATGAACACAAACACTTGGGAGCTTGGACAATCCCCCGAGAGGAAGGCTCTTCCTCGGCCTCTGAGACAACCCCTACCCTGACCGGACACTGTAAACGCAACACCCAGAGACAAAATCCTGAGTGACTGCCTCCCACTTGCCCTACTTTGATTTCCAGAGGATCTCCCCTCACGGACTGGAGATCAGGCCTGCCATTACATTGGCCCCTAGCTGAGCCAAGTTTGCTTTTTCAGACATCTGTCCCCACAGCCCTGGCAAACACAGCCTCTAGGCTGGGTCCTCTGGAGCCATACCACAGGACCGTGCCTGCTCTCTCCTGGGAAACTGTGTCCATTCCTTTGGCCACACACCTCCAGAATATGAGAAACCTCAAGGCCTCCGAGGACATCCCACTACTGGGAGCCTCACTGGACTCACAGGGGCATTCGGACACAAGCTGAGCAGCTACTTCCATGAATGCATGCACACAGATGTCAACAGAGATAGAAGGTTGAGCCGGACAGGCCTTTAGGCCGTAGTCTCAACTCTTGCTTTGGTTTCCAGGTGTCACTCCTCAGAGGCTTTGGTTCGAAGAACAGCCTTGGTTGTTTGGAGCATCTCATAAGCCCCAGCCTGGGAAGTCCTCCACATTCTCTTGATGCCAACCCTCCATTTGTTAGTCATCATAGACACAAATTCCAGCATGAGCAAACATCTGACATCTGCTCTTACTCAGGTGCTGGATATTCGAATCAGTCACGCACACTGGAAATACCTTTCACTTGACACTGTATTCTTGCATAGTTTGGGTTTACAATTCCATCCTCACCCTACTGGACTGCAAGTCCTCTTGAGAGGGAATTAGGGAGACAAAACGCAACATTCTGCCTTCCCCATAGAAAGAAGAAGGGCCTGGTGAGTCTGCCCAGAAACTCCCCATGAAGATCAATCTACTTGGCCCTCGAGGGAACCCCGAATTATATTTTGCGCTGGCCACTAGCGCTGTGTCTGAGAGAGCCTGAGCTTCAACCTCGTGTCAGCCACCCAGAGTGTGGGGCCCTTATCCAGCATGTGGGACTGGCCATGGCCCAGTCATCTCTACCCATCCTTGGTATTCCGGCAACTATCCCAGACCTTTGCTGGAATCCCTACCAGTGGGGGAACCTGAAGCACAATTGAGAACTCCTCCTTCCCCATGGCAGGAAGCCTGGCTGTTGCTATGGGTGCCCAACCCTCAGAATTAGAACCAGGTGCATGGCCAATGAGACAACGCCCAATCATAAGGGCCGCCTGGGCCAAAGCAGGCATTGTGTCCCTCAACCTTAGCATGCATTCAAACAAATGCTCTCAGTTGTTTCTGCAGTGTCCCGCATCGCAGGCCTGGTATGCCCTTAGGACCAAATCCTAACACTTCGTGGGATTTTCCATGCCAACATAACCAGAGCCCGTCTCTGGAATCTCTGTTTTGAAGCACCCCTATGATGGAAAACAGCAATCTTCCCTCCCCTGAAAAAACTATTAGGAGCTGCCAGGATGCGTAGAGAAGAAAAATCTCCCAGGGCTCCATAAGACCACACCTTCATTCCGAGGCCATCCTGGACACACAATCTAGATACAAGAGACTGTGCTACCACCTTCGAATCACCTGGTTTACAGTTCCAGACGAGCTGCCCTACAGACCTATGCATTGGGCCTGTGATCACCTCGCCATTAACCCTACCCCAATTTTGTGTTTGCAGACTTCTTTCCCAAAACCATGGCTCACATGCCCTCTATGATGGGTCTCTGTAGCCACACCACAGGAAAGATCCTGCTATCCCCAATGAAACTGTGTCAATCACAGTTGCCCAAACCCTCCAGATTAGGAGAGACCTGCAAGTCCCCTGAGCCCAGTCCAATATTGGAGGCCACTCTGGACACAAATGCACAGTGTGCAACACCCTGATCACCTCCATCCAGGAAGACACCCAAGTCAATGGTCCTGAGTCAGAAGATTGGTCCCTGAACCCCACAATAGAATATCTCCTGTCCCCAGATGGAATTCGTGCTCTTCAACTTGTGTCAAGGGTCGGGGTATATGAATTATGCACAGCCCCTTAGCCCCCAGCACATTCTAAGATCTCTCTGGTAACAAGCAAACAGCATTGTGATCCATCTTCATGAGATTCCATGTCACTTCAAGTCCTTGGTAATTCGCCCCAGAGCCACCAGAATGAACCTGCCATGTTCCTCACCTGATATGGTCAGTGGAGGTGTGCTTTCCAGGCATCCATGTGGGAGTGCTCTTCTACTTATTCTTTCCACATGTGGGACCCTGGAGCAAACAAACCAGACTGCCACTGACCAGTAGAAGGGAACCCTCTGTTTGGAGCATCTCAGAAGCACCAGCAGGAGAAATCCTCCATGGCCCTTGACACAACCCCTCCATTTGTCAGTCATCATAGACAAAAACTCCAGCATGAGAAAACATCTGAAATCTGCCGTTATTTAGATTCTGCACTTTCTCTTCCACCACTGCACACTAGAACTGCGTTTCACTTGACACTGAATTTATCCATAGCTTGGGTTTAGAATTCCATCCTCAGCCTCCTGGTCTGCAAGCCCTCTAGAGAGGGAATTTGGAGCCACAAGGCAACATTCTCCATTCCCACTAGAAAGAAATAGGGCCTGGTGAATCTTCCCAGAAACTCCACATGAGGTTCAATCTACTTGGCACTCGATGGAACCTTGATTTATAGGCTGTCCTGGGCACTAGTACTAGTACTAGTACTAGTACTGTGTCTGACAGAGCCTGAGCCAAGACCTAGTTTCAGGAACCCAGAGATATGAGCCCATATCCAGCATGTGAGATTGGCCAGGGCCCAAGTCCATCATCTCTACCCATCCTTGGTATTCAGGCACCTGTCCCCAGACCTTTTATGTAATCCCTACCAATGGGGTAACCTAAAGCACAATAGAGAACTCCTCCTTCCCCATGGTAGGAATCCTGGCTGTTGATATGAGTGTCCAAACCTCAAAGTGGGAGCCAGCTGCATGGCCAAGGAGACAATGCCCACTCATGAGTGCTGCCCTGGGCACAAGTAGCCATTGTAACCCTCAGCTTGATGAAGCCTTCAAAAAAATGCTCTTAGTTGCACCTCCAGGATCCTGCATTGCAGGCCTGATATGCCCTTAAGCCCAAATCCTAACACATCGTGGGATGTTCCATGTGCACATACCCAGAGCCCGTCACTGGAATCCCTGTTTTGAGGCACCCCTAAGATGGAAAACAGCACTCTTCACTTCCCTGAGAAAGCCACCAAACTAATGGGATCCCCCAGGATCCTTGAGAAGAAGAATCTCCCATGGTCCCATGAGTCCACACCTGTATTCCGAGGCCAGCGTGGATATGCTATCCAGATATAAGAGACTGTGCTACTGGCTTCGAGTCACCTGATTTACAGTTCCTGACGTGCTGCCCTCCAGATCTTTGGATTGGGACTGTGAACACCTCTCCATTAACCTTATCCCGAGTTTGTGTTTGCAGATCTCTCTCTAAAAACAATAGCTCACATGTCCTCCAGGATGGGGCCCCTAGAGTCACACCACAAGACTGTGCTTGCCATACCCAAGGAAACTGGGCCCATCACAGTTGCCCAAACCCTCCTGATTAGGAGAAACCCGGAAGGCTCCTGAGCACATCCCAATATTGGAGGCTGCTCTGGATGCAAATGCACAGTCTGAAACACCCTGATCACCTCTATCCAGGCAGACACCCAAATCAATGGTCCTGAGTCAGATAATTGAACCTGACATGGCCCTAGGACCTCATTGGAAGAGGGATTAACTTTTCAGGCACCTGTCCTCAGAGGCCTCTTCTGGAATACCAACTTATGATACAAATTATGGCCCCTGAGCCCCAGGGTGGGAAATCCTCCATGGCCTCTTGACGCCACCTCTCCATTTGTTGGTCATCGTAGACACAAACTCCAGCCTGAGCAAACATCTGATATCCGCCCATATTCAGGCGCTGATATTGGAATCAGCTGCTGCACACTGGAACTGCCTTTCGCTTTGCAATGAATTTAAGCCTAGCTTCAGACTACAATTTCATCCTCACCCTACTGGTCTGCCATATCTCTTGATAGGGAATTCTGGAGCCACAATGCAACATTCTGCCTTCTTCATAGATAGAAGGACCTGGTGAGTCTGCCCATAAACTGCACATGAAGATCAATATACTCAGCCCAGGAGGGAACCCCTATTTATAGTTTGCCCTAGCCACTAGTGCTGTGTCTGACAGAGCCTGAGCCCCTACCTCGTGTCAGCAACCCAGAGGGTGGGGCCCACATTAACCATGTGAGACCGGCCATGGCCCAGGGCTGTCATTACTACCCATCCTTGGTATTCAGGCATCTGTCCCCTAGATCTTAGCTGGAATCCCTACCAATGGGGGGACCTGAAGCACAATAGAGAATTCATCCTTCGCCATGGCAGGAATCCTGGCTTTTGGATGGGTGTCCAACCCTAGGAATGGGAACTGGCTGCATGGCTGAGTAGACATCGCCCAATCCTGATGGCCTCCGGGGCACAAGCAGGCATTGGGACCCTCAGCTTGACCATACTTTCAAACAAACGCTCTCAGTTGCACCTCCAGGATCCCGCATTGCAGGCCTGGTATGGCCCTAGGCCTAAATATTAACCCTTGGTGGGATTTTCCAAGCACTTAGACCCAGAGCTCATCTCTGGATTGCCTGTTTTGGGGCACGCTTAAGCTGGAAAACAGTACTCATCCCTTCCCGGAGAAATCCAACAAACTATTGAGAACCGCCAGGATCCTTGAGAGGAGAAATCTCCCATGGACCCTTGAGACAACACCTGCAATAAAGGCCATTCTGGAAATTAAATCCAGATACAATTACCTGTGCTACCACCTTTGAGTTACGTGATTTACAGTTCCAGACTTGCTGCCCTCCTGGTCTATGGATTGGGACTATGATCACCTTGCCACTAACCCTAACCTAAGTTTGTGTTTGCAGACTTCTCTCTCAAAATCATGGCGCACATGTCCTCCAGGATGGGGTCTCTGGAGTCACACCACAGGACAGTTCCTGCAATCCCCAAGGAAACTACCCATCACAGTTGTCCAAAAACCCCATATAAGGAGAAACCTGCAAGGAACCTGAGCCAACCCTAGTATTGGATGCCACTCTGGACACAAATGCACAGTCTGAAACACCCTCATCACCTGCATCCAGTCAGACACCAGAGTCAATGATCCTGAGTCAGAAGATTGAATGACATTCCCCTAGGGCCTCATTCAAACCCTTTATTAGGTTTTCAGGCTTCTGTCCTCAGAGACCTGTTCTGGATTACCAATTTATGATACAAAATATGGCCGCTGAGCCCCACAACAGAATATCTCCTGCCCCCAGAAGCAATCCAGGCTCTTGGGCCTGTGTCAAATCCTCAGGCTAGATGAATCCTGCATGGCCCATTAACCACCAGCACATTCTAAGATCTCCCTGGTAACAAACCAACATTTTGACCCATCTTCATGAGGTTCCATGTCCAATCCAGTCTTTATTTCTTCGCCTCAAAGCCACCAGATGCCATGTTCCTTCGCTGTCATGGTCAATGAAGGTGTGCTTTCCAGTCACCCATGTGGGAGATCTATGTTATCCGAACTTTCGACATGGGGAACCATGGAGGAAACAAATCAGACTGCCCCTGTCTGGTAGAAGGAAACCTTGCTGTTTGGAGCATCTCAAAAACACCAGATTGGGAAATCCTCCATAACCTCTTGACGCCACCCCTCCATTTTTGTGTCATCATAGACACAAACTCCAGCATGAGCAAATATCTGACATCCACCCTCACTCAAGTGCTGAATATTGGATTCAAACATTGCACACTGGAAACTTCTTTCTCTTGATACAGAATGTAACCATAGCTTAGGTTTACAATTCCATCCTCAGCCTCCTGGTCCACAAGCCCTCTTGATAGTGAATTCTAGAGCCACAAAACAGCATTCTGCCTTCCCCTTACAAACAAGAAGGGCCTGGTGAGTCTGCCCAGAAACCATACATGAGGATCAATCTGCTCGGCACTCGAGGGAACCCCAATTTATAGGCTGCCCTGGGCACTAGTGCTGTGTCTGACAGAGCCTGAGCCAAGACCTAGTGTCAGCCACCCAGTGATCGGGGCCCATATCCACGATTTGATACTGGCCATGGCCCATGTCCATCATCTTTACCCATCCTTGGTATTCAGGCCTCTGTCCCCAGACCTTTGCTGGAATCCCCGCTAATGGGGGAACCTGAAGCAATATAGAGAACTCCTCTTTCCCCATGGCAGGATTCTGGCTGTTGGGATGGTTGTCCAACCCTCAAAGTGGGAGCCAGCTGCATGGCCAATGTGATCACGCCCACTCATGAGGGCCACCTGGGCATAAGCAAGTATTGTGACCCTCAGCCTGAGAATGATTTCAAACAAGACCTCTCAGTTGCACCTCCAGGATCCTGCATGCAGGCCTGGTAAGCCACTAGGCCCAAATCTTAACACTTGGTGGGATTTTCCAGGGGACCAAACCCAGAGTCCGTCTCTGGAATCCATATTTTGGGGCACCCCTAACATGAAAAACAGCACTCTTCCCTTCCCCGAAAAAGCCACCAACTATTGGGAGCCACCAGGATCCTTAGAGAGGAAAAATCTCCCATGGACTCATGAGGCCACAACTGCATTCTGAGGCCATCCTGCACACAATACAGAGAAAAAAGCCTGTGATTCTGCCTTTGAGTCACCCGATTAACAGTTCCTGAAGAGCTGCCATCCATGTCTATGCATTGGGCCTGTGATAACCTTGCCAATAACCCTAACCCAAGTTTGTGTTTTCAGACTTCCCTCCCAAAACCATGGCTCACATGCCCTCCAGTTTGTGATAACTGGAGCCACACCACGGGATTGTACCTGTCTTCCCAAAGGAAACTGTGATTGTCACTATTAAACAAACACTCTAGATTAGGAGAAACCTGCAAGTCCCCTAAGCCCAGCCCAATATTGGAGGCCACTCTGGACGCAAATGCACAGTCTGACACACCATATCATCTACATCCAGGCTGATATCCAAGTCAATGGTCCTCAGACAGAAGATTGAACCTGACATGCTCCTAGGATTCACTGGAACACTAGAATAGGTTTTCAGGTATCTGTACTCAGAAGGCTGTTCTGCATATCAATGTATGATACAATATGGTCACTGAGCCACACAAAAGAACATCTGTCCTTAGAAGAAAGCTGTGCTCTGGACCTGTGTCAAACACTCTGGGTAGATGAATCCTTCAAGGCCCCCTGGCAACCAGCACATTCTATGATCTCCCTGACAAAATACCAGCATTGTGACCCATCTTCATGAGACTCCATGACAACTCCAGCCCTTGGTACTTCGGCCCAGAGCCACCAGAATGAAACTGCCATGTTCCTCTGCTGCCATGGTCAATGTAGGTGTACTTTCCAGGCATCCAGCGGGAGTGCTCTGATACCAACTTTCCACATGGGGAACCCTGGAGGAAACAAACCAGACTCCCCTGTACGGTAAAAGGAATCTTTTCTGTATGGAGTATCTCAAGCCTGAGGGTGGGTAATCCTCCATGGCCTCTTGAGGCCACCCATCCATTTGTTGGTCATCATAGACACTAACTCCAGCGTGAGCAATCAACTGACATCTGCACTTACTCAAGTGCTGGATATTTGAATCAGCTGCTACACACTGGAATTGCCTTATGCTTGGCACTGAATTTAAAAGTAGCTTGGCGGGACGCCTGGGTGGCTCAGTTGGTTAAACAGCTGCCTTCGGCTCAGGTCATGATCCCAGCGTCCTGGGATCGAGTCCCACATCAGGCTCCTTGCTCCGCAGGGAGCCTGCTTCTCCGTCTGACTCTGCCTTCCACTCTGTCTGCCTGTGCTTGCTCTCGCTCGCTCTCTGACAAATAAATAAAATCTTGAAAAAAAAAAAGTAGCTTGGGTTTGCAATTCCATCCTCACCCTGGTGTTCAGTAAGCTCTCTTGATAGGGAATTCTGAAGCCACAACACAGCATTCTGCCTTCCCCATAGCAAGAAAAAACAGCCTGGAGAGACTGCCCAGAAACCCTACATGAGGATAAATCTACTCGACCCTCGAGTGAACCCCATTTATAGGTTTACCTGGCCACTAGCGCTGAGTCTGACAGAACCTCGTCTCTGACCTCGTGTCAGGACCCAGAGACTGGGCTCCAACTCCAGAATGTGAGACCAGCCATGTCCCAGGGCTGTCATCTCTACCCATTTTGATTCAAGCATCTGTCCCCAGACATTTGCTGAAATCCCTGCCAATGGGGGAACCAGAAGCACAATAGGGAAATCCTCCTTCCCCATGGCAGGAATGATGGCTCTTGGGATGGGTTTCCAGACCTCAGAGTGGTAGCCAGCTGAATGGCCAATGATAACCCGCCCACTCATGAGGGCCGCCCTGGACACAAGCAGGCATTGTGACCCCCAACATGAGCATGCTTTCAAACAAACACTCTCAGTTGCATTCCAGAATCCAAATTTGCAGGCCTGATATTCCCCTAAGCACAAATCCTAATACCTGGTGGGATTTTTCAGGGGACCAGAAACACAGCCTGTCTCTGGAATCCCTGTTTTGGGACAACCCTAAGATGTAAAATAGCACTCTCCCCTTCGCCAAGAAAGCCACCATAGTATAGGGAGCCGCTAGGATCCTTGAGAGGAAAAATCTCCCATGGATCCATGAGACCACACCTGCATTCCGAGGCCATCCTGGAAACAAAAGCCAGATACACAAGCCTGTGCTACCACCTTCAAGGCAACTAATTTATAGTTCCAGACGAGCTGCCCTCCAGGTCTATGCATTGGGCCTGCGATCACCTCACCGCTAACCTTAACCCGAGTTTGTGCTTACAGACTTCTATCCCGAAACCATGGCTCATATTTCCTCCAGGATGGGGTCTCTGGAGCCACACCAAAGGACTGTGCCTGCCATCCCCAAGGAAAATGTGTCCGTCACATTTGCCTAAAACTTCGAGATAAGGAGAAACCTGCAAGGCCCCTGAGCCCACCCCAATACTGGAGGCCCCTCTGGACACAAATGTGCATTCTGAAATACGCTGATCACCTGAATCCAGGCAGATACCCAAGTCAGTGTTTCTCAGTCAGAAGATTGAAATTGACATGCTCCTATGACCTCATTGTAACCCCTGATTAGGTTTTCAGGCATTTGTAATCAGAGACCTGTTCTGGAGTACCAACTTAAGATACAACATATGGTCCCTGATCCCCACAACAGAACATCTCCTTTCTCTAGATGGAAGCCGTGCTCTTGGAACTGTGTCAAACCCTCAGGGTAGATGAATCCTAATTGGCCCGTAGCCACCAGCAGAATCTAAGATCTCACTGGTAACAAGCCAGCATTGTGAGCGATCTTCATGAGATTCCATGTCAACTACAGGCCTTGGTACTTCACCCCAGAGCCTTCAGAAAGAACCTGCCATGTTCCTCAGCTGCAATGTTCAGTGGAAGTGTGCTTTCCAGGCATCCATGTGGGAGTGCTCTGCTACCCAAACTTTCCACATGGGGGACTCTCGAGCAAACAAATCTGACTGCCCTGTCCTGTAGAAGGAAACCTGGCTGTTTGGAGCATCTCACAAGCTCAAGTGTGGGAAATCCTCTATGACCTCTTTTCAACTCCTCTCCATTTGTCGGTCATTATAGACACAAACTCCAGCTTGAGCAAACATCTGACGTCTGCGCTTACTCAGGTGCTGGATATTCGAATCAGTCACTGCACACTGGAAATGCCATTCGCTTGTCACTGAATTTATTCATAGCTTGGGTTTACAATTCCATCCTCACCCTACTGGTCCACAAGCCCTCATGATAGGGAATTCTGCAGCCACAACACAGCATTCTGCCTTCCCAATAGAAAGAAGAAGGGCCTGGTGAGTCTGCCCAGAAACTCCACATTATGATCAATCTACTTGTCCCTTGAGGGAACCCTGAATTATAGACAGCCCTGGCCCCTAGTGTTGTGTCTGACAGAGCCTAAGCCCCGACCTCGTGTCAGCCACCTAGAAGGCGGGGCCCATATCCCGCATGTTAGACTGGCCACGGAACAGAGCCGTCATCTTTACCCATCCTTGGTATTCAGGCATGTGTCCCCAGACCTTTCCTGGAATCCCTACCAATGAGGGAACCTGAATCACAATAGAGAAATCCTCATTCCCCATGGCAGGATTCCTGTAAGTTCGGAAGGGTGTCCAACACTCAGAGTGTTAGCCTACTGAATGGCCATTGAGACCACCCCCATTCCTGAGGGCCACCCTATGCAAAAGCTTGCATAGTGACCCTCAACCTGAGCATGCTTTCAAACAAACGCTCTCAGTTGTATCTCCAGGACTTGCATTGGAGGCCTGGTAAGCCCCTATGCCCAAATCATAACCCTTGGTGGGTATTTCCAGGTGCCCAGAGCCAGAGCACTTCTCTGCAATCCCTGTTATGGGACACCCTTAATATGGAAAACAGAACTCTTTCCTCTCTGAGAAAGCCACCACATTATAAGGAGCCGCCAGGATACTTGAGAGGAAATATCACCCATGGACACCTTAGACCACACCTGCATTCTTAGTCCATCGTGGATACACAATCCAGATAAAAAAGCCTGTGCTACCTCCTTTGAGGCATGCGATTTACATTTCACACGGAGCTTCCCTCCAGGAGTATGCATTGGGCCTACAATCACTTCGCCACTAAACCTAACCCGCATTTGTGTTTGCAGACTTCCCTCCCAAAACCATGGCTCTCATGCCCTCCAGCATGGGGTCTCTGGAGCCACACCACAGGACTGTGCCCACCATTGCCAAGGAAACTGTGCCCATCAAATTGCCCTATCTTTCCAGATTAGGAGAAACCTGCAAGGCCCCTGAGCCCACCCCAATACTGGTTGCCACTCTGTACACAAATGCACAGTCTGGAACACCCTGATCACCTACATCTAGGCAGACTTTGAAGTCAATGATACTGAGTCAGAGGATTGAACCTGACATTCCGTTAGGATTTTATTGGAACCCTAGATTAAATTTTCAGGGATCTATCCTCAGAGGCCTGTTCTGCAATACCAAATTATGATACATTTGGTCCGTTAGCCCCACATCAGAACATCTCTGGTCCGAGAAGGAAACCGTGCCCTTTGACCAGTGTCAAACCCTCAGGGTAGATGAATCCTACATGGTCCCTTAGCCACCAGCACACTGTAAGGTCTCCATGGTAACAAACCTGCATTATGACCCATCTTCATGAGACTTCATGTCAACTCCAGGCCTTGGTAATTCGCCCAAGAGCCACCAGAACGAATTGGCCATGTTTCTCAGCTGCAATTTTAATGGAGGTGTGCTTTTCAGGCATTCACGTGGGAGTGCTCTGCTACCCAAACTTTCCACATGGGGGACCCTGGAGCAAATAAACCAGACTCCCCCTGTGTGGTAGAAGGAAACTTTACTGTTTAAAGCATCTCACAAGCCCCAGCATGTGAAATCCTCCATGGCCTCTTGACGCCACCCCTCCATTTATCGGTCATCATAGACATAAACTCCAGCATGAGGAAATGTCTGACTTTCACCTTTACTCAGGTGCTGGATATCTGGAATCAGACACTGCACAATGGAACTGCCTTTTGCTTGGCACTGAATTGAACCTTAGCTTGAGTTTACAATTCCATCCTCACCCTACTGGTCCCCAAGCCCGCTTGATAGGGAATTCTGGGGCCACAACGCAGCTTTTTGCCTTCCCCTTAGAAAGAAGAAGGGCATGGTGATTCTGCCCAGAAACTCTGCATGAGGATCAATCTGCTCAGCCCTTGAGGGATCCCTGATTCATACTCAGCCCTGACCACTAGTTCTGTTTCTGACAGAGCCTGAGTGCTCAATTCATGTCAGCTACTCAGAGAGTCAGGCATGTGAGACTGGCCATGTCTCAGGTCCCTCATCTCTACCCATCCTTGGTATTCAGGCATCTGTCCCCAGACATTTGCTAGAATACCTGCTAATGGGGGAACCTGAGGCACAATAGAGAATTCTTCCTTTTCCATGGCAGGAATCCTGGTAGTTGGGATGGGTGTCCTACATTAAAGTGGTAGCCAGCTGCATGGCCAAGGAGACAACTCCCACTCATAAGGGCTGCCCTAATCACATCAGGCATTGTGACACTCAGACTAGCATGCTTTCAAACAAACGCTCTCAGTTGTACCTCCAAGTCACACATTGTAGGCATGGTACTCCCCTAGGCCCAAATCCTAATCCTGGTGGGATTTTCCAAGCACCCAGACTCACAGCCCTTCTCTGGAATCCCTTTTTAGGGAACATCTAAGATTGAAAACAGCACTCTTCCATTCAAACGAGAAAGCCACCATACTCTTGGGAGCTTCCAGGATCTGTAGAGAGGAAAATACTCTCATGGAAACATTAGAACACACCTGCATTCCAAGGCTATCATGGACACACAATCCAGATACAAAAGCCAGTGCTAGTGCCTTCGAGGTACGTGATTTACAGTTCCTGACGATCTGCCCTCCAGGTCTATGCATTGGGCCTACGATCACCTCGCAACTCAACCTAATCCGAGTTTGTGATTGCAGACTTCTCTCCCAAAACCATGGCTTACATGCCCTCCACGATGGAGTCTCTGGAGCCACACCACAGGACTGTGCCTGCCACCCCCAAAGAAACCGTGCCCACAAATTTTCCTAAACCTTCAAGATTAGGAGAAACCTGCAAGGCCCCAGAGCCCACCCCAATATTGGAGGCCACTCTGTACACAAAGGCACAGTCAGAAACACCCTGATTGCCTACATATAGGCAGACACCGAAGTCAATGGTCCTGAGTCTGATGATTGAACCTGAAATTCCCCTTGGACTTCATTGGAACCCTAGATGAAGTTTTTAGGCATCTGTCCTCAGAGGCCTGTTCTGGAATTCCAACTTATGATACAACATTTGGTCCGTGAGCCCCACAACAGAACATCTCCGATACCCAGAAAAAAACCGTGTTCTTCGACCGGTGTCAAACCATCAGGATAGACTAATCATACATGGCCCCTTAGCCACCAGCACATAGTAAGATTTCCGTGGTAACAAAACTGCATTGTGACCCAACTTCATTAGAAACCAGGCCTTGGTACTTTGCCCTAGAGCAACCAGAAAGAACCTGCCATGTTCCTTAGGTGCAATGGTCAATGTAGGTGTGCTTTCCAGTATCCACGTGCGAGTACTATGCTACCCAAACTTTGCACATGGGGGAACCTGGTGTAAACAAACCAGACCTCCCCTGTCCAGTAGAAGGAAACCTTATGTTTGGATCAACTCACAGGCCTCAGCGTGTAAACTGCTCCATGGCCTCTTGATGCCACCACTCCATTGGTCAGTCATCATAGACACAAACTCCAGTCTAAGCAAACATCTGACATGCACCCTTATCCCGGTGCTGGATGTCTTGAATAAACCACTGCACATTGGATCTGCCTTCCACTTGGCACTGAATTGAACCATAGCTTGTGTTTACAATTCCATCCTCATCTGACTGGTCCCTAAGCCCTCTTGATAGGGAAATCTGGGGCCACAACGCAGCATTCTGCCTTCCCCATCGAATGAAGAAATGCCTGGTGAGTCTGCCCTGAAAACCCACATGAGGATCAATCAGGTCGGCCCTCGAGTCAACACCGATTTATAGGCTGCCATGCCCACTAGTGCCGTGTCTGACAGAGCCTGAGCTCGACTGAGTTTCAGCCACTAGAGAGCAGGCCCCATATCTAGCATTTGGGATTGCCATGGCCCAAGTATGTCATCTCTACCCATCCTTGATATTCAGGCACCTGTCCCCAGACCTTGGCAGGGATCCCTGCCAATTAGGGAACATGAAGCACAATAGAGAACTCTTCTTTCCCCATGGCAATAAACCTGGCTTTTGGGATGGGTGTTCTACCCTCAAAGGGGGAGCCAGTTACAACATCAATGACACCACACACACTCCTGAGGACTACCCTTGGCACAAACAGGCATTGTGACCCTCACCCTGAGCATGCTTTCAAAAAATCCCTCTCAGATTCACCACAATGATCCCTCATTTCAGGCCTGGTATGCCTGTAGGTTCAAATCATAAAACTTGGTGGGATTTTCGAGGTGCCCAGACCCAGAGACCATCTCTGGAATTTTTGTTTTGGTGCACCCTTCAGATGGAAAACAGCACTCATCCCTTCCCCAAAAATGTCACCAAATTATGAGGAGCCACCAGGATCCATAGAGAGGCAATGTCTCCCATGGACCCATGAGAACACACCTGCATTCCGAGGCCATCCTGGACACACAATCCGGAGAGAAAAGCCTGTGCTACTGCCTTCTATTCACCCTAATTACAGTTCCAGATGAGCTGCTCTCAAGGTATATGCATTGGGCCTGTGATCACCTCGCCACTCACCCTAATTCAAATTTGTGTTTGCAGACTTATCTACCAAAACCATGGCACACATGCCCTCCAGGATGGGGTCTCTGGATCCACACTGCAGGACTGTCCCTGCCATCCACAAGGAAACTGTTTCCATCACAGTTGCCCAAACTGTCTAGATTAGGAGAAACCTACAAGGCCTCTGGGCCTACCCCAATTTCGGCGGCCGCTCTGAACACAAATGCACAGTCTGAAATACCCTGATCCCCTACATCCAGGAACACAGCCAAGTCAATGGTCCTGAGTCAGAATAATGAACCTAACATGCCCCTAGGACGTCATTGGAACCATTGATTCGGTTTTCAGACATGTGTCCTCAGAGGCCTGTTCTAGAATGCGAACTTATGATACAACATGTGGTGGCTGGGCCACACAACAGAACATCTCCTGTCCCCAGAAGGAAACCGTGCCCTACAATCTGTGCAAAATCCCAGAGTAGTAGATTCCTGCACAACTACTAAGCCACCAGCACATTCTAAGATCTACCTGGTAACAAACCAGCTGTGTGGCCCATCTGCAAGAGATTCCATGTCAAATCAAGGACTTGGTACTTTGCTACAGAGACACCAGAATAAAGCTGCCATGTTCTTCAGTTGCAATGGTCAATGAAGTTGAACATTCCAGGCATCCATGCGGTAGAGCTCTGCTACCCAAACTTTCCACATGGGGGACCCTGGAGCAAATAAACCACACTCCACCTGTCCAGTAGAACGAAACCTTGCTATTTGGAGCAGCTCATGAGTCTCAACGTGAAAATCCCTCCATGGCTTCTTGACGCCACCCCTCCATTTGTCAGACATCATAGACACAAACTCCAGTGTGAGCAAATATCCGACACCCTCCCTTACTAAGGTGCTGGATATCTCGAAAAAGCTGCTGGACACAGGAACTGCCTTCCGCTTGGCAGTGAATTGAACTGTAGCTTGTGTTTACAATTCCTTCCTCACCCGACTGGTCCCCAAGCCTTCTTGATAGCGAATTATGGAGACACAACACAGCATTCTGCCTTCCCGATAGAAACAAGTGCCTGGTGAGTCTGGCCAGAAACCCCACATGAAGATAAATCTGCTCGGCCCTATATCGGAGGGACCCTGATTTATAGGTTGCCCTGGCCACTAGTGCTGTGTCTGACAGAGCCTGAGCCCAGACCTAGTGTCAGTCACCAGAGTTTGAGCCCCACATCTAGCATTTGGGATTGCCATGGCTCAAGTATTTCATCTCTACCCATCCTTGGTATTCAGGCACCTGTCCCCAGACCTTTGCTGGAATCCCTGACAATGGGGCATCCTGAAGCACAATAGAGAACTCCTCCTTCTTCATATCAGGAAACTTGGCTGTTAGGATGGGTGTTCAACCCTGAAAGGGGGAGTCATTTACAAGTCCAGTGAGACCACACAAACTCCTCAGGGATGCCCTGGAGGCAAACAGGCCTTGTGACCCTCAGCCTGAGCATGCTTTCAAACAATCCTTCTCTGTTGCACCACCATGAACCCGCATTGCAGGCCTAATATGCCCCTAAGCCCAAATCCTAGCACATGTTGTGATGTCCCAGATGCCATGAACCAGAGCCCGTCTCTGGAGTCGCTGTTTTGTGGCACCCATAAGGTGGAAAACATCACTCTCCCCTTCCCCGAAAAAGCCACCAAACTATGGAGAGCCACCAGGATCCATAGAGAGGAAAAGACTCCCATGGACCCATGAGACCACACCTGCATTCCAAGGCCATGCTGGACACACAATCCAAAGAGAAAAGCCTGTGCTACTGCCTTCCAGTCTCCCTAATTATAGTTCATGAAGAGCTTCCCTCCAGGTCTACGCATTGGGCCTGTGATCACCTCGCCACTCACCCTAATTTGTATTTGTGTTTGCAGACTTCTCTCCCAAAACCATGGCTCACATGCCCACCAGAATGTTATCTCTGAAGCCACAACACAGAACTCTGGCTGCCAACCCCAAGGACACTGTGCATATCAGATTTGCCCAAACCTTCCAGATTAGGAGAAACCTGTGTGGCCCCTGAGCCCACACCAATATTGCCGGCCACTCGGGATGGAAATGCGCAGTCTGAAACACCCTTATCACCTACATCCAGGGAAATAGCCAAGTCAATGATCGTGAGATAGACGATTGAACCTAAAATGCCCCTAGGCTCTCAATGGAACCCCATTAGGTTTTTAGGCATCTGTCCTCAGGGGCCTGTTCTGAAATACCAATCTATGACACATCATGTGGTCTCTGAGCCACACGACAGAACATCCCCTGTCCCCAGAAGAATACCATGCTCTTCGACCTGTGCCAAACCCTCAGGGTAGGAGAATCCTGCATGGCACCTTAGCAACCAGCACATTCTAAGTTCTCCCTGGTAACAAACAAGCATTGTGACCCATCTGCAAGAGATCCCATGTCAACTCAAGGTCTTGGCACTTTGTCCCAGAGCCACCAGAACGAATCTGCCATGTTCCTCAGCTGCAATTGTCAATGGAGGTGTGCTTTCCTGGCATCCATGCCGGAGAGCTCTTCTTCACAAACTTTCCACATGGGGAAACCTAGAGTAAACAAACCAGACTTCACCTACACTGTACAAAGAAATGTTACTTTTTGCAGCAGTTCACAGGCCTCAGCATGTGAACTCCTCCATGGCCTCTTTATACCACCCCTCCACTTGTCGGTCATCATAGACAAAAACTCTAGTGTGAGCAAGCATCTGACATCCACCCTTATTCCAGTGCTGGATGTCTCGAGTAAACTGCTACAAATTGGAACTGCCTTCTGCTTGGCACTGAATTGAACCATAGCTTTTGTTTACAATTCCACCCAAAACTGACTGGTTCCCAAGCTCTCGTGATTGGGAAACCTGGAGCCACAACACAGCATTCTGCCTTCCCTATTGAATGAACAAATGCCTGGGAATCTTCCCAAGAAACTCCACATGAGGATCAATCTGCTCCGCCCTCGAATCTACTCTGATATAAAGGCTGCCATGGCCACTAGCGCTGTGTCTGACAGAGCCTGAGCCCCGACCGAGTTTTAGGCCTCATATCTAGCATTTGGGATTGCTATGGCCCAAGTACGTCATCTCCACCCATCCTTGGTATTCAGGCACCTATCTCGAGACCTTGCTGGAAACCCTGCCAATGGGGCAACCTGAAGCACAGAGGAACCTGACAGAAGAGAACTCATCCTTCCTCATGGCAGGACATTTGGCTGTTGGGTTGGGTGTCCAACTCTCTAAGAGGGAGCCAGATATATGACCAATGAAACCACTCCCACTCCTGAGGGCCGCCATGGGAGCAAACAGGCATTGTGAGACTCAGCCTGAGCAAGCTTTCAAACAATCCCTCTCAGTTGCACCATCATGATCCTGCATTGCAGGCCTCATACACCCCTAGGTGCAAATCCTAACCCTTGGTGGGAAGTCCCAGATGCCCAGAAAAAGAGCCTGTATCTGGAATCCCTGTTTGGGGGCACCCATAAGATGGAAAACAACACTCTTCCCTTCCCCAAAAAAGCCACCAAACTATGAGCTGCACAGATCCATAGAGAGGAATAGTTTCCCATGGACCCATGAGACTATACCTGCATTCCAAGGCCATCCTGGACACACAATATAGAGAGAAGAGCCTGTGCTACTGCCTTCCAGTCACCCTAATTACTCTTGACAAGCTGCACTCCAGGTCTACTCATTGGGCCTGTGATCACCTTTCCACTAACAATAACCCACATTTGTGTTTGCAGACTTCTCTCCCAAAACCATGGCTCATATGCCCTCCAGGACAGGGTCTCTGGATCCACAACACATGACTGGGCCTGCCATCCCCAAGGAAACTGTGCCCGTCAAACCTGCCCAAACCTTCCAGTTTAGTAGAAACACGCAAGAGCCCTGAGCCCGACCCAATATTGTCGGCAGCACTGGACACAAATGCCAGTCTGAAACGCCCTGATCACCTACATCCAAGCAGACAGCCATTTCAATGTTCCTGGGTCAGAAGATTGTACCTGACATGCTCCTAGGACGTCATTGGAACACTAGATTAGGTTTTCAGGCATCTGTCCTCAGGGTCCTGTTCTGAAATACCAACTTAGGATACAACATGTGGTCCCTGAGCCACACAATAGAATATCTCCTGTCCCCAGTAGGAAACCATGCCCTTCGACCTGTGCCAAACCCTCAAGATTGGAGAATCCTGCACAGCACCTTAGACACCAGCACAAACTCTAGTTTGTGCATTGACCCATACCACAAGCTTTCCATCTGATGGACAGTCGAGTCCTGTTGAATGGCTCCAGGATGTCCCATACGGAAAGACTGGAGAGCAGGATTCGAAGGATGGATGCCTGTACAGCATACCTCACATTCCCATTGGCTCTTTGTGACAAGACATGTTTGAACTACTGGCTCTGGGGCGAGCTAACTAGGGTGCTGAATTGAAATGGACTCTCCTGCGGATGGGTCATAATGTGGGTTTGTGTGCATGGAGACCTTGGAATATGTTGGCAGCTCAGGGGCCATGAAGTATTCGCCTAACCGAAGGGTGTAATATTGCTCCAATTAAAAAGAGATCCCTATGTGGAGATGAGACAGGTTCTCTTTGGTGCCTCAGAAAAGCCCCAGATACTGGTCTTCAAACCAGTTCTCTGAGTAGAGACACCTGGAAACCAAAGCTAGGGTTCAGATTAGAGCCTAGATGCCTGTCCGTTTCAATCTTCTGTCTCTGGGGACACTGTCTGAGTATCTAAGTGAAGATAGTTGCTCAGCTGGTGTCAGAGTGCCCCTCTTAGTCCATGGCCGAGGCATGGCCTTGGAGACCTTATTGGATTCTCCTAATCTCTAGGGTTGTGGCCAATGGATTGGGTACAGTTTTCTTGGAGAGGACTGGCACAGTCCTTCAGTGTGTCTCCATAGGCCCTAGCCTGGAGGGTGTGTGGGTCCGGGCTGTGGGTACAGAAGTCTGAAAACACAAACTCGGCTTGGGTGTGGAGCCGAGAGCATGGCAGGATGGACCCACAGACCGTGAGAGGAGATCCTCAGCTTATGAAAGAAGGGCAAATGGGAGGCAGTCACGCAAGCTTTTGTCTTTGGATGTTTTGTCTCCCATAGCCGTGGAATGTAGGGGTGACCTCAGGGGCTATGGAAGAGTCTCCCTCTCTGAGGAGTTGGTCCAGCTCTTAAGATTTTGGGGACATTTTGTGGGAAGGGTGGAGTCCTGCTGTCTGGCTCAGGTGTTCTTCCAGGAGAGGGACTCCAGATCACAGTCCTGGGTTCGAGCAAATGGAATACTCGAGTTCTTGTGAAGATTGGGATCATAGGGGCTTGGCAAGCCCCATTTGCGGGCTCTTGGTCGAGGCCCTGAGAGACCTTACTTCGACATGGGGCCCATGCTGATGGTCCCAATGCGAGTTTGTACCCAAGGAGGCACTCAAGTTTAGGCTTGGCCTCAGGGGCCATGAAGGTTTCTCCTACACTGAAGGTATGACTCCATGCCAACAGCAAGCTTTCCAGCCATGGGGAAGGAGAAGATCTGATTTGTGCTTCAGTTACCCACATTTGCCAGGATTTGATATAATATCGAGGGTCAGATGTCTGAAAACCCAGGTTGGGAAGAGATGACGGCATAAGGCCATGGCCTGTCTGATGTGCTTAGTGTGCAGCCAGCTGTTTCCTTGTCTGTCGGGACGTCAGGCTGTGTCAGACAGAGCATTACTGACCAGGGTAGCCTTTCCAGTTAGGGTGCGGTCGAGGCCAGAGCAGGTTGGTTCTCATTTGTGGTTTCTGGAGAGCCCCATAGGGCAACGTTTTTCTTCTGGTGGGCAGGCAGAAAACTGTGTTGTGGTTCTGGAATTCCCAGTCTGGAGGGCTTGTTTGCCAGGAGTGTGAAGAGGGAAGTCTGAAAACACAAGCTAGCGTTAGGTTTGGGGCCGAGGGCATGGCAGGCCCACTCTGCAGAGACTGAATCGAGATCTCCTGCATCTGAGGTCAGGGCGAGTATCAGACGTTGCCTCAGGTTGGAGTTTGTGTCCATTATGGCCCCTTCCTGAAGGGGGTGGGGGCGTCATGAGGCCAGGGAGGTTTCCCAACGCTGGGAGTTATGAGCTGCCCCAAACATCAAGGTTTCCTCTGTGGGACAGTCGAGTACTATGAGATGGTTCTAGGATGACCCCTACAGAAAGACTCGAGAGAAGGGGTCTAAGCATGAATGTCTGCAAATGCCACCTCACATTCCCACTGGCTGCTTGGGGCAAGGCAGGCTCAATCTGCAGGCTCTTGGGCGGGTTTCTCAGAGGGCTGAGTAGAAATGGACTCTCCTGAGGATGAGTCATACTGTGGGTTGGTGGCCATGGAGACCTTGGAATGTGGCGGTGGCTCAGGGACTCTGCAGGTTTCTCCAAACCGAAGGGTTTGACACAGCTCCAACAATGAAGCTTCCCATGTGGAGACGATAGTTGTTCTGTTTGGTGTCTCAGGAAAGCCCCAGATGCTGGTCTTCAAACCCAGGCCTCTGAGGAGTGACACCTGGAAACCAAAGCAAGAGTTCAGATTAGGGCCCAGGGGCCTGTCTGGTTCAATCTACTGTCTCTGCCAACATCTGTCTGTGTTTCTGCATGGAGGTAGTTGCTCAGCTTGTGTCAGGATGCCTTTGTCCATAGAGGCTTATAGTAGTGGGATGTCTTCGGGGGCCTTGATGTTTCTCCTATTCTGTGGGGTTATGGGCAATGGAATGGGCATAGTCTCCTTGGAGAGAGCAGGACAGTCCTGTGGTGTGGCTCCAGAGGCCCCAGCCTGGCGGCTGTGTGGGCCAGGGCTGTGGGGACAGACATCCAAAAACACAAACTCGGCTGAGGTTTGGGGCTGAGGTTTTGGCAGGAGTGATCTACAGTCCGTGAGGGGAGCTCATTGTGATTAGAAAGTAAGGCGAGTGAGAGGCGGTCGTTCAAGCTTATGTCTCTGGATGTTGTATTCATGATGGTCATTTAATGTAAGCATGGTCTCATGGGCCATGGAAGTCTCCCTCTCTGGTGATTTGTCCGGCTCCCAAGAGATTGGGGTCATTTTGTGGGAAGGGAGGAGTCCTGTTTTCTGCCTCATGTGTCCCCACAATAGAGGGATTCTAGAGCAGAGCACTGGGTACATACAACTGGAATACCCACCCTCTGGTTAGGCCTGGGGTCCATTGGGCATGGCAAGCCCATATGCAGATTCTTGGTCCAGCCACTGAGAGACGTTACTTGAATAGTGGACTCATGCTGAGGGTCACAATGTGTGTTTGTGCCCAAGGTGGTCCTCAATATTGGGCGGGACCTCATTGAGCTTGCAGGTTTCTCCTACAGTGAACCTTGGACATGCCAACCTCAGGGTTTCTTGCCATGGGGAAGGAGGCGTTTTGATTTCTGCATCACGTTCACCTCTGGGCACTAATTGGAGATAAGGTCGAGGTTCTGAAGCCTGAAAACCGAGGTTTGGAAGAGATGACGACCTAAGGCCATGGCGGGTCCGATGTGTTCAGTTTGGGGCCAGCTTTCTAGGTGTCGTTCAGGAGGTCTGCACTCAGGCTGTGCCAGACAGGGCATTCGTGCCCAGATACGCTGTATAATTGGGATACAGTTGAGTGGCATGCAGAAGATAATTATTTGGGGTTTCTCCATAGCCCCATAGGGCAAAGTCTTTCTTCTGGAGGGCAGGCAGAGTGCTGCATTCTGGCTCCGGAACTGCCAAACTGGAGGCCTTGCGGCCAGGAATGCAAGGATGTAAGTCTGAGAACTGAAGCTTTGCTTTGGTTTCAGGGCGAGGAAATGGCAGGCACACTCTGCAGAGCTGAATTTAGATTTCATGCATCTGAGGTCAGGGCGAGGTTCATATATTGGCTCAGGTTGGAGTTTCTGTCCATGATGGCCCCTTCATGAAGGGGGGTCATCACACCGCCATTGGTGTTTTCCCATGATGGCAGTAGTGAGATGCTCCAAACCACAAGGATTTTCTGCGGGTCAGTTGAAACCTGTTGGATGGCTCCAGGACATCCCATATGGAACAATTGCAGAGCAGGGTTCTAAGGATGGATGCCTGGGCATCCGGCCTTGCATTCCAATTGTCTCCTAGCGAAACGGCACGTTTGATTGCTGCCTATGATGTAGCAGCCGAGGGGGCTGAGTTGAAATGCATTCTCCTGAGGATCGGTCATAATGTGGGATTGTGTCCATGGAGACCTTGGAATGGGGCAGTGGCACCTGGGCTCTGAAGGATGCTCCTAACCAGAGGTTTTGACACAGCTCCAAGAAGCATTTTTCCCATGGGGAAACAAGATTTGTTCTCATTGGTGCTTCAGTAACCCCCAATATGCTGGTATTGGAAACCAGAACTCTGAGGAGAGATGCCTGGAAACCAAGGCAATGGATCTGATTAGGGCCTGGGGCCTGTCTGGTTTAATCTTCTTCTCTCGGTTCATCTGTCTATGGGATTGAGTGGAGGTAGTTCCTCAGCTGGTGTCAGATTGCCCCTATTTGTCCTGGGCAGTCTACACTATTGGGATGGCCACTTTGACTTTGGAGGTTTCTCCTAATTTGCAAGTTTGTGGCCAATGAAATGGGCAGAATTCCTTTGGGGAGGGAAGGCACAATCCTGAGGTGTGGCTCTAGGGGCTCAAGCATGTAGGGTGTGTGGGTCAGAGCTGTGGGGACAGAAGTCTGAAAACAGAAACTCGTCTTAGGTTTGGGGACATAGGTATGGGAGGCCCGATCTACAGACCTTGAGCAGAACTCTTCAGGATATGAACAAAGAGTGAGTGTGAGGCACTTGCTCAGGCTTTTGACTCTGGATTTTGTGTCACTGATGGCCGTGGAATGTAGGGGCGTCCTCATGGACCATGGGTGAGACTTCCTCTATGGGGATTTGGATGATCCCAATATTTTGGGGTCATTCCGTGGGATGGGAGGAGTCCATTCTGTTTTTTTTTTTTTTTTTTTTTTTTTACCTCAGGTGTGCCACTAAAGAGGGATTCCAGAGCAGAACCCTGGGAAGGGGGCGACTGGACAACCCGAACTCTGTATAAGATTGGGGGCCTAAGGACATAGCAATCCCCATATGGGGTACCTTGGTCCAGCCACTGAGAGGTCTTACTTGAGTACAGTGCTCACACTGAGGGTCACAATGCATGTTTGTGCCCAATGTAGGCATCAAGCATGGGCGGGGACTCATGGGCCATGCTTGATTCTCCTACACTGAACTTTGGACAACATACGAACCACAAGGTTTCTTTCCATGGGGAAGGAGGAATTCTGATTTCTGCATCATGTTCACCCCTGGGCAGTGACTGGAGATAAGATCTAAGTTCTGAATCCAGAAAATCGAGGTTGGGATGAGATGATAACCTAAGGTCATGGAGGGTCCGATGTGCTCAGTGTGCGGTCAGCTTTCTGGGTGTTGTTCAGGAGGTATGGATTCAGGCTGTGTCAGACAGTGCATTAGTGCCCAGGTTAGAATGTATAATTTGGGTACAGTTGAGTTCCATGTAGGTTCATCCTCATTTATTGTGTCAGGGAAGCTCACTGGGGCAACATTTTTCTTTTGGTGGGCAGGCAGAGTGCAGCATTGTGGGTCCAGAATTGCAAAACTTGAGGGCGTCGGGACCAGGAGTGTGAGGACGTAAGTCTGAGATCATAAGCTAGACTTAAGTTTCAGGGCGAGGGCACGGCAGGCACCCTCTGCAGATCCGAATCAAAATCTCATTCATCTGAAGTCAGGACGAGGATCAGACTTAGGCGCAGGTTGGAGTTTCTGTCCATGATGGCCCCTTCATCAAAGGGGTGGAATCTCGAGGCCATGGAGGTTTTCCCACGTTGGGAGTTGTGGGATGCTCCAAACTGCAAGGATTCCTTCTGCGGGAAAATTGAGAACTGTTGGATGGCTCCAGGACATCCCATATGGAATGACTCCAGAGCCGGGTTCTAAGGATGGATGCCTGAGCAGACTGCCTCTTACACCAATTGTCTCCCTGCCACAAGACAGGTACGATCTGATGGCTATGCAGGAGCAATCGTGGGAGCTGAGTTGAAATGGACTCTCCTGAAGATGGGTCTTAATGTGTGTTTGTGTCCATGAGGACGTTGGAATGGGGTGGTGGCCCCAGGGCTCTAAAGGATTCTAACCGGAGATTTTGAAACAACTCGAAAGAGCAAGTTTTCCATGTGGAGACAAGATTTGTTCTAATTGGTGCCTCAGGAAACCCACATATGCTGGTATTAGAACCAGGCCTCTGAGGAGAGATACATAGAAACCACAGCAATGCATCCAATTAGGTCCTAGGAGCCTCTCTGGTTCAATCTTCTTCTCTGTCGACATCTGTCTATTTTATGAAATGGAGGTAGTTGCTCAGCTGGTGTCAGACCGCTCCTGTTTGTCCGGGCGACCTACACTATAGGGATGGCCTCGGGGACTTTGGAGGTTTCTCCTAAATTGTATGATTATGGACAATGGCATGGGCAGAATTCCTGTGGAGTGGGCAGGCACAGACCTGATGTGTGGCTCCAAGGGCCCAGCCTTGAGGGTGTGTGGGCAAGGACTGTGGGGACAGATGTCTGAAAACACAAACTCAGCTTAGCTTTGGGGATGTAGGTATGGCAGGTCCGATTTACAGACTATGAGGAGAACTTTTTGGGATATGAATAAAGGGTGAAAGTGTGACACTTGTCAGGCTTTTGCCCCTGGATTTTGTGTCAATGATGGCTGTGGAATGTCGAGGAGTCCTCATGGGCCATGGAAGAGTCTTTCTCTCTGTGGATTTGGCCAGATCCCAATTGTTTTGGGTTAATCTGTGGGATTTAGTTTTGTTAACTAAGGTGTCCCACCAAAAGAGGGATTCCAGTGCAGAACCCTGGACAACAAGAAATCTAACTAAAAATACGGGCCTAGGGGCATGGCAAGCCCAATATGCCTTCTAATGGTCCAGCCACTGAGAGGCCTTCATTGAGGACAGAACTCATGCTGAGGGTCACAATGCGTGTTTATGCCCTCGTGGTACTCAAGCATGGGTGGGGACTCATGGTGCATGCTTGTTTCTCCTACACTGAATGATAGTCAACATGTCAACCACATGAGTTCTTGCCATGGGGAAGTATTAATTCTGATTTCTGCATGTCATTCACCCCTGGGCAGTGATTGGAGATAAGGTCTAGGTTGTGAAGTCTGAAAACCGAGGTTGGGAAGAGATGACGACCTAAGACCATGTTGGTTCCGATATGCTCAGCGTGGAGCCAGCTGTCTGGGTGTTGGTCGGGAGGTCCCAGCTTGGGCTGTGTCAGACAGGGCCTTAGTGCCCAGGGTAGATTGTATAATTGGGGTACAACTGAGTGCCGTGCAGGTTGATCTTTATTTGGCATTTCTGGGTAGCCCCAAGGGCAATGTTTTTCTTCTGGAGAACAGGCAGAGTGCTGCATTGTGGCTCCGGAATTTCCAAAGTGGATGCCTTGTGGACGGGGAGTGTGAGGACGGAAGTCTGAGAACACATGTTAGGCGTAGGTTCTGGGCGAGGGCACGGCAGGCACCCTCTGCAGATCTGAATCGGGATATCATGAATCTGAAGTCAGGGCGAGGTTCAAACCTAGGCTTAGGTTTGAATTTCTGTCCATTCTGGCCACTTTATGAAGGGGACAGCATCTCCAGTCCATGGAGGTTTACCCACAATGGAAGTTGTGAGATGCTCCAAACAACAAAGATTCCTTCTGATCAACAATTGAGACCTTTTGTATCACTCCAGTACATACCATACAGAATGACACCAGAGCAGGGATCTTAGGATGGATGCATGGGAAGCCCGCCTCACATTGCAGTTGTCTCCTAGCAAATAGACAGGTTTGATATGCTGGCTCTGTCAGAGCAACCAAGGGGGCTGAGTTGAAATGGACTCTCCTGAGGATGGATGCTAATGTGGGTTTGTGTCCATGGAGACCTTGGAATGGGGCGTTGGTGCATGGGCCCTGAAGGATTCTCCTAACCGGAGGTTTTGAGACATCTCCAAAGGACAAGTTTCCCATGTGGAGACGAGATTTGTTCTAATTCGTGCCTCAGGAAACCCCCATATACTGTTATTGGAATATAGGCCTCTGAAGAGAGATAACTGGAAACCAAAGCAATGGCTCCGTTTAGAGCCTAGGGGCCTGTCCGGTTGAATCTTCTTCTCTGTGTACATCCATCTAAGGTATTAGTGGAGTTAGATGCTCAGCTGGTGTCAGATGGCCCTTGTTTGTCCCAGGCGGCCTACACTATTGTGAAGGCCTTGGGGACTTTGGAGGTTTCTCCTAATTTTATGATTATGGACAATGGAATGGCCAGAATTCCCGTGGAGAGGGAAGGCACAGTTTTGATGTGGCTCCAGGGGCCCCAGCCTGCAGGGTGTGTGCCTCAGGACTGTGGAGACAGAAGTCTAAAACACAAACTCAGTTTAGGTTTAGGGACGTAGGTATGGCAGGCCCGATCTACAGACCGTGAGGAGAATTCTTCCAGATATGAAGAAAGAGAGATTGTGAGGCACTTGTTCAGACTTTTGTTTCTGGATTTTGTGTCAACGATGGGCGTGGAATGTCCGGGAGGCCTCATGGGCCATGGACGAGTCTTCCGCTCTGTGGATTTGGCCCGATTCCAATTGTTTTGGGTCAAACTGTGGGATGGGAGGAGTCCTTTCAGTTTTGTTACCTCAGGTGTCCCACCAAAAGAGGGATTCCAAAGCCGAGCCCTGGGGAGGGGAGACTGGACAACCAGAAATCTGGTTAAAAATTGGGGCCTAGGGGCATGACAAGCCCAATATGCTGTCTTTTGGTCCAGCCACTGAGAGGCCTTACTTGAGAACTGGGCTCACGTTGAGGGTCAGAATGCATGTTTGTGAACGACTTGGTCCTCAAGCATCTGCAGGGCCTCATGGGCCACACTGGTTTCAACTACATTTTACGTTGGACAACATGCCAACCACAAGGTTTCTTGCCATGGGGAAGGAGTTCTGATTCCTGCATCATGTTCAACCCTGGGTGGTGACTGGAGATAAGGTTTAGGTTCTGAAGCCTGAAAACCGAGGTTGGAAAGAGATGATGACCTAAGGCCATGGCAGGTCTGATGTGCTCAGTGTGTGGCTAGCTGGGTGGGTGCGAGCCAGGAGGTTCAGTCTCAGGCTGTGCCAGAAAGGGCAGTAGTGCCCAGGGCAGCCTGTATAATTGGGGTCCAGTCAAGTGGCATGCAGGTTGATCCTCATTTGGGGAATCTGGGTAGCCCCAGAGGGCAATGATTTTCTTCCGGAAAGCAGGCAGAGTGCTGCCTTGTAGTTCTGGAATTGCCAAACTGGAGGGCTTGTGGGCCAGGAATGTGAGGATGGAAGTTGAGAACACAAACTAGACTTACGTTTCTGGGCAAGGGCACGGCAGTCACACTCTGCAGAGCCGAATCAAGATGTCCTGCATCTGAAGTCAGGGCGAGGATCAGACGATCGATCAGGTTGGAGCTTCTGTCCCTGATGGCCCCTTCATGAAGCACAGGGGGCGGGATCACGAGGCCATGGAGGTTTGCCCACGATGGGAGTTGTGAGATGCTCCAAACAGTAAAGATTCTTCTGCGGGACTATTGAGACCTGTTGGTTGGCTCCAGGACTTCCCATACAGCATAATTCTGAGAATGGTTCTAAGTATGGATGTCTGGGAAGCCTGCCTCTCATTCCAATCATCTCCTAGCGACAAGACGGGTTAGATCTGCTGGATCAGGGGGAGCAACTGAGGGGGCTGAGTTGAAATGGACTCTCCTGTGGATGGGTCCTAATGTGGGTGTGTCTCCATGGAGACCTTGGAATGAGGCGCTGGCACCGGGATCCTGAAATGTCCTTCTAACCAGAGGCTTTGAGAGAGCTCCAACATGTAAGTTTCCCATGTGTAGACGAGATTTGTTCTGATGGGTGCCTCAGGAGAAGCCCTCAGCTGGTATTGGAAACCAGGCTTTTGAGGAGACATGCCTGTAAACCAAAGCTATGGATCCCATTATGGCCTGGGGTCCTGTCTGGTCAATCTTCTTCTCTGGGGACATCCATCTATGGTATGAGTGGAGGTAGATGCTCAGCTGGTGTCAGACGGCCCTTTTTTGTCCCGGACAACCTACACCATTGGTATGGCCTCAGGGAATTTGGAGGTTTCTCCTAATTTGTACGGTTTTGGATAATGGAATGGGCAGAATTCCCATGGATTGGTTAGGCACAGTCCTAATGTGTGGCTCCAGGGGCCCAGCCTGGAGGGTGTGTGGCCCAGGACTTTGAGGACAGAACTCAAAAAACACAAACTCAGCTTAGGTTTGGGAACGTAGGTATGGCACGGCCGAACTACAAATCATGAGAAGAACTCTTCAGGATATGAACAAAGAGCGAGTCTGAGGCGCTTAGTTAGGCTTTTGTCTCTGGATTTTGTATCAGCGATGGCCGTGGAATGTCGGGGAGGCCTCATGGGCCATGGACGAATCTTCCTCTCTGTGGATTTGGCCCTATCCCAATTCTTTTTCGTGAATCTGTGGGATGGGAGGACTCCCTTAGGGTTTGTTACCTGAGGTGTCCCACCAAAAGAGGAATTCCAAAGCAGAGCCCTGCGCAAGAGTGAAGGGACAACCCGAAATATGGTTAAAAATTAGGGTCTAGGGGCATGGCAAGCCCAATATGCTGTTTCTTCATGCAGCCACTGAGAGGCCTTGCCTGAGGACCGGGCTCAGGCTGAGGGTCACAATGTGTGTTTGAGACCAATGTGGCCCTCAAGCATGGGCTGTGTCTCATGTGCCACACTGGTTTCAACTACACTGAAAGTTGGACAACATGCCAACCACGAGGTTTCATGCCAAGGAAACGAGTTCAGATTTCTGCAACATTTTCAAACCTGGGCAGTGATTGGAGATAAGGTCAAGGTTCTGAAGCCTGAAAACCGAGGTTGGGTAGAGATGACGACCTAAGGCCATGGCGGGTCCGATGTGCTCAGTGTGCGGCCAGCTGTCTGGGTGGGGCCAGGAGTTCCAGGCTCAGGCTGTGTCAGAATGGGCAATTGTGCCCACTTCAGCCTATATATTTGGTGTACAGCCAAATGGCGTGCAGGTTGATCCTCATTTGGGGTTTCTGGGTAGCCCCAGAGGGCAATGTTCTTCTTCCAGGGAGCAGTCAGAGTGCCGCATTGTACTTCTGGATTGCCAAACTGGAGGGCTTGTGGGCCAGTAGTCTGAGAACTGAAGTCTGAGAACACAAGCTAGGCTTAGTTTTTATGGGTGAGGACATGGCAGGCACAATCTACAGACCTGAATCGAGATCTCGTGCATCTGAAGTCAGGGTGAGGATCAGACGATCTTCAGGTTGGACTTTCTGTCCCTGATGGCCCCTTCATGAAGGGGGGGGAATCACGAGGCCATGGGGGTTTTCGCACGATGGGAGTTGTGAGAAGCTCCAAACTACAAAGATTCTTCTCCAGGACAATTGAGACCTGTTAGTTGGCGCCAGGCCAAGGATTCCAAGCATGGTTCTGAGGATGGATGGCTAGGTACCCCACCTGGCATTCCAATTTTCTCCTAGCTACAAGAAAGGTTAGATCTGCTGGATCTGGGGGAGCAACTGAGGAGGCTGAGTTGAAATTGACCCTCCTGTGGATGTGTCCTAATATGTTTTTGTGTCTATGGAGACCTTGGAATGAAGCGGTGGCACTGGGTCCCTGATGGGTTCTTCTAAACAGAGACTTTGACACAGCTCCACCGTGCAAGTTTCCCATATGTAGATGAGATTTGTTCTGATGGGTGAGTCAAGAAACAGCCATATGCTGGTATTGAAATCCAGGCCTCTGAGGAGACATGCCTGGAAACCATAGCAATAGATCCGATTAGTGCCTAGTGGTCTGCTCATTCCTTTTTTCCTCTGGGGACATCAGTCTATGGGTCTGAGTGCAGGAAGGTGCTCTGATGTGCTCAGATTGCTCCTGTTTGTCCTGGGAAGCCACCACTATTGGGATGGCATCAGGAACTTTGGAGGTTTATCCTATTAGTAGGATTGTGGCCATTGGAATGGGTACACACAATTCCCTTGGAGAGGGCAAGTACAGTCC
Source organism: Mustela nivalis (assembly GCF_964662115.1). NCBI lineage: Eukaryota > Metazoa > Chordata > Mammalia > Carnivora > Mustelidae > Mustela > Mustela nivalis. The sequence goes on along the minus strand of NW_028134412.1, from coordinate 17,232 downwards.
TCAGGTTTGGCTCCAAGGGCCTGAGCCTTTGGGGTGTGTAGGCCAGGGCTGTTTGGACAGTTGTCTGAAAACACAAACGTGGCTTATGTTTCGGGTCATAGGTATGGCAGGACTGATCTACAGACCATGAGGAGAACTCTTCAGGATATGAAAAAAGGTCGAGCGTGAGGCTCGTGCTCAAGTTTTTGTCTCTGGATATCGTGTCACTCATGGTCGTGAAATTTCCGGGTGCCTTCATGGGAAATGGACGAGTCTTACTCTCTGGGGTTTTGCCCCATCCCAAGATTTTTGGGTCATTCTGGGGATGGAAGAAGTCCGTTTTGTTGTTGTTGATTTGCTTTGTTTTGTTTTTTAACCTCAGGTGTCTCACCAAATGAGGTATTCCAGAGTAGAGCCCTGGGGAGGGCCGACCGGACAACCAGAAATCTGGTTTAAAATTGGGGCCTAGGGACATGTCAAGCCCATTATGACATCTAATGGTCGAGCCACTGAGAGGACTTACTAGAGCACAGGACTCACGCTGAGGGTCACAATGCGTGTTTATGCCCTCTTCGCACTCAAGAATTGGCGGGGCCTCCGGGTGAATGCTGGTTTCTCCTACACTGAACGTTGGACAACATGCCAACCACAAGGTTTCTTGCCATGGGTAAGGACGAGTTCTGATTTCTACATCACAAGCACCCCTGGGCAGTGGTTGGAGATAAGGTCTAGGTTCTGAAGCCTGAAAAACCGCAGTTGGGAAGAGATGATGACCTAAGGCCATGGCGGTTCTGATGTGCTCAGTGTGCGGTCAGCTGTCTGGGTGTTGGTCAGGAGGTCCGAGCTCAGGTTGTGTCAGACAGTGCATTAGTGCCCAGGTTAGACTATATACTTTGGGTACAGTCGAATGCCATGTAGATTTATCCTCATATAAGGTGCCTGGGCAGCTCATTAGGCCAAATTTTCTTTCTAGAGGGCATGCAGAGTGCTGCATTGTGGGTCTGGAATTGCGAAACTTCAGGGCTTCGGGGCCTGGAGTGTGAGGAGGGAAGTCTGAGAACACAAGCTAGACTTGGGTTTCAGGGCCAGGGCACGGCAGGTACCCCTGTAGATCTGAACCTATATCTCATGCATCTGAAGTCAGGGCGAGGATCAGACGTTGGCTCAGGTTGGAGTTTCTGTGCATGACGGCCCCTTCATGAAGGGAGCGGAATCTCAAGGCCATGGAGTTTTTCCCACGTTGGGAGTTGTGGGATGCCCCCTTCAAGGATTACTTCTGCGGGACAATTGAGACCTGTTGGGCAGCTTCAGGACATCCCATATGGAATGACTCCAGGGCACTGTTCGAGGTTGGATGCATGGGAAGCCGGCCTCGCATTCCAATTGTCTCCCAGCAACAAGACCGTTTAGATCTGATGGCTCTGCGAGAGAAACCGGGGTGGCTGACTTGAAATGGACTTTCCTGAGGATGGGTCCTAATGTGTGTTTGTGTCCCTGAGGGCCTTAAAATGGGGCGGTGGCACCGAGACCCTGAAGTATTCTCCTAAGCTTTTGACATAGCTCGATGCACAACGTTCCTTGTGGATACGAGATTTGTTTTGATGGGTGCCTCAGGAAAACCTCTATGCTGGTATTGGAATCCAGGCTTTTGAGGAGACATGCCTGTAATCCAAAGCAATGTATCCGATTATGGCCTAGGGTCCTGTCTGGTTCAATCTTCTTCTCAGGGGACATCCATCTATGGTATGAGTGGAGGTAGATGCTCAACTGGTATCAGACCGCCCTTGTTTGTCCGGGGCGACCTGCACTATTGGGATGGCCTCAGGGATTTGTAGGATTCTCCAAATTTTACTGTTTTGGACAATGGCATCGGCAGAATTCCCATGGATTGGGTAGGCACAGTCCTAATGTGTGATTCCAGGGGCCCGAGCCTGGAGGGTGTGTGGCCCAGGACTTTGAGGACAGAAGTCTGAAAACACAAAATCAGCTTAGGTTTGGGGACGTAGGTATGGCAGGCCCGATCTATAAACCATGAGAAGAACTCTTCCGGATATGAAGAAAGAGCGAGTCTGAGGCGCTTGCTCAGGCTTTTGTCTCTGGATTTTGTATCAGAGATGGCCGTGGAATGTCGGGGAGGCCTCATGGGCCATGGACGAATCTTCCTCTCTGTGGATTTGGCCCGATCCCAATTGTTTTTCGTCAATCTGTGGAATGGGAGGACTCCTTTCAGGTTTGTTACCTCAGGTGTCCCGCCAAAAGAGGAATTCCAAAGAAGAGCCCTGGGGAAAAGTGAAGGGAGAACCCGAACTATGGGTAAAATTTGGGGCCTAGGGGCATGGCAAGCCCAATATGCTATCTCTTCATCCAGCATCTGAGAGACCTTATTGAGGACTGGGATCAGGGTGAGGGTCACAATGTGTGGTTTTGACCAATGTGGCCCGCAAACATGAGCGGGGCATCATGGGCCACACTGGTTTCAACTACACTGAACGTTGGACAACATGCCAACCACATGGTTTCTTGCCACGGGGAAGGAGTTGTTTTTTCTGCATCACTTTCAAGCCTGGGCAGTGATTGGAGATAAGGTCTAGGTTCTGAAACTTGACAACCGAAGTTGGGAAGAGATGACGACCTAAGACCATGGCGGGTCCGATGTGCTCAGTGAGCGGCCAGCTTTCTGTGTGGGGCCAGGTAATCCAGGCTCAGGCTGTGTCAAAAAGGGCAATAGTGCCCAGGTCAGCCTATATATTTGGGGTACAGTAGAACGGCGTGCAGGTTGATCCTCTTTTGGAGTTTCTGGGTAGCCCCAGAGGGCAATGTTTTTCTTCCTGAGGGCAGGAAGAGTGCTGCATTATAGTTCTGGTTTTCAAACTGGAGGCTTGTGGGCCAGTAGTCTGAGGAAGGAAATCTGAGAACAAGCTAGGCTTAGGTTTCTGGGTGAGGACAAGTCAGGAACAATCTACAGACCTGAATTGAGATCTCGTGCTTATGATGTCAGGGCGAGGATCAGAAGATCGCTCAGGTTGGTGTTTCTGTCCCTGATGGCCCTTCATGAAGAGGCGGGGGGGTCATGAGTCCGTGGGGGTTTTCCCACGATGTTAGTTGTGAGAAGCTCCAAACTGCAAAGATTCTTCTGCAGGACAATTGAGACCTGTTTGTTGGCTCCAGGGCAACGATTCCGAGCAGGGTTCTAAGGATGGATGGCTGGGTAGCCCACCTCGCATTCCAATTGTGTCCTAGCAACAAGACAGATTAGATCTGCTGGATCTGGGGGAGCAACCCAGGAGGCTGAGTTGAAATGGACTCTCCTGTGGATGGATCCTAATATGTTTTTGTGTCTATGGAGATCTTGGAATGAAGCGGTGACACTGGGGCCCTGAAAGGTTTTTTCAAACAGAGGCTTTGACACAGCTCCAACGTGCAAGTTTCCCATATGTAGATGAGATTTGTTCTGAGGATGAGTCAGGAAACAGCCATATGCTGGTATTGAAATCCAGGCCTCTGAGGAGAGATGACTGGATAGCACAACAATGAATCCAATAGTGCCTAGGGGCCTGTTCGTACCTTTTTACCTCTGGGGACATCAGTCTATGCATCTGAGTGCATGTAGGTGTCAGATGGGCTCAGATTGTTCCTGTTTCTCCTGGAGAGCCACCACTATTGGGATGGCCTCTGGGAGTTTGGAGGTTTATCTTATTAGTAGGTTGTGGCCATTGGAATGGGCACATACAATTCCCTTGGAGAGGGCAAGTACAGTCCTCAGGTTTGGCTCCAGGGGCCTGAGCCTGTAGGGTGTGTAGGCCAGAGCTGTTTCGACAGTTGTCTGAAAAAACAAACGCGGCTTATGTTTTGGGTAATAGGTATGGCAGGATTGATCTACAGACCATGAGGAGAACTCTTCGGGATATGAAAAAAGGGCGAGTGTCAGGCTCTTGCTCAAGTTTTTGTCTCTGGATATCGTGTCACTCATGGTCATGAAATTTCCGGTTGACTTAATGGGAAATGGACGAGTCTTACTCTCTGGGGGTTTGTCCCCATCGCAAGATTTTGGGGTCATTCTGTGGGATGGAAGAAGTCCGTTTTGTTGTTGTTGTGATTTGCCTTGTTTTGTTTTTTAACCTCAGGTGTCCCACCAAATGAGGGATTCCAGAATAGAGCCCTGGGGGGGGGCGACTGTACAACCAGAAATCTGGTTACAAATTTGGGCCTAGGGACATGTAAAGCCCATTATGACATCTAATGGTCGAGTGACTGAGAGGACTTACTAGAGGACAGGACTCACACTGAGGGTCACAATGCGAGTTTATGCCCACTTCGCAAACAAGAATGGGTGGGGCCTCATGGTGAATCCTGGTTTCTCCTACACTGAACGTTGGACAACCTGCCAACGACAAGATTTCTTGCCATGGGTAAGGAAGAGTTCTGATTTCTGCATCACAGTCACCCTTGGGCAGTGATTGGAGATAAGGTCTAGATTCTGAAGCCTGAAAACGGAGGTAGGGAAGAGATGATAACCTAAGGCCATGGCGGGTCTGATGTGCTCAGTGTGCGGTCAACTGTCTGGGTGTTGGTCAGGAGGTCCGGGCTCAGGTTGTGTCAGACAGTGGATTAGTGCCCCCGTAGAATATATAATTTGGGTAAAGTCGAGTGCCATGTAGATTTATCCTCATATAAGGTGCCTGGGCTGCTCATTAGGCCAAATTTTTTTTCTAGAGGGCAGGCAGAGTGCTTCATTGTCGGTCCAGAATTGCCAAACTTGAGGGCTTCGTGTCCAGGAGTGTGAGGACGGAAGTCTGAGAACACAAGCTAGACTTGTGTATCAGGGCGAGGACACGGCAGGGACCACTGTAGATCTGAACCAATATCTCATGCATCTGAAGTCAGGGCGAGGATCAGACGTTGGCTCACATTGGAGTTTATGTGCATGACGGCCCCTTCATGAAGGGAGCGGAATCTCGAGGCCATGGAGGTTTTCCCACGTTGGGTGTTGTGGGATGCCCCCTTCAAGGATACCTTCTGCGGGACAATTGAGACCTGTTGGGCAGCTTCAGGACATCCCATATGGAATGACTCCAGGGCACCATTCGAGGATGGATGACTGGGAAGCAGGCCTCGCATTCCAATTTTCTCCTAGCAACAAGAGAGTTTAGATCTGATGACTCTGTGTGAGCAACAGGAGTGACTGACTTGAAATGGACTTTCCTGAGGATGCGTCCTAATGTGTGTTTGTGTCCATGAGGGCCTTAAAATGGGGCGGTGGCACCGGGACCCTGAAGTATTCTCCTAAGCTTTTGACATAGCTCGATGCAAAAGTCTCCTTGTGGAGACGAGATTTGTTCTGATGGGTGCCTCAGAAAAACACCTATGCTGGTATTGGAATCCAGGCTTTTGAGGAGACATGCCTGTAAACCAAAGCAATGTATCCGATTATGGCCTAGGGTCCTGTCTGGTTCAATCTTCTTCTCAGGGGACATCCATCTATGGTATGAGTGGAGGTAGATGCTCAGCTGGTATCAGACCGCCCTTGTTTGTCCCGGGCGACCTGCACTATTGGGATGGCCTCAGGGATTTGGAGGGTTCTCCTAATTTTACGGTTTTGGACAATGGAATGGGCAGAATTCCCATGGATTGGGTAGACACAGTCCTAATGTGTGACACCTGGGGCCCCAGCCTGGAAGGTGTGTGGCCCAGGACTTTGGGGACAGAAGTTTGAAAACACAAACTCAGCTTAGCTTTGGGGAGGTAGGTATAGCAGGCCCGATCTATAAACCATGAGAAGAACTCTTCCGGATATAAAGAAAGAGCGAGTCTCAGGCACTTGCTCAGGCTTTTGTCTCTGGATTTTGTATCAGAGATGGCCGTGGAATGTCGGGGAGGCCTCATGGGCCATGGACGAATCTTCCTCTCTGTGGATTTGGCCCGATCCCAATTGTTTTTCGTCAATCTGTGGAATGGGAGGACTCCTTTCAGGTTTGTTACCTCAGGTGTCCCGCCAAAAGAGGAATTCCAAAGATGAGCCCTGGGGAAAAGTGAAGGGAGAACCCGAACTATGGGTAAAATTTGGGGCCTAGGGGCATGGCAAGCCGAATATGCTGACTCTTCATCCAGCCACTGAGAGGCATTACCTGAGGCCTGGGATCAGGCTGAGGGACACAATGTGTGTTTGTGACCAATGTGGCCCATAAACATGGGCGGGGCCTCATGGGCCACACTGGTTTCAACTACACTGAACTTTGGAAAAACATGCCAACCACTAGGTTTCTTGCCAAGGCGAAGGAGAAGTTCTGATTCTTGTATCACGTTCACTCCTGAGCAGTGAGTGGAGATAAGGTCTAGGTTCTGAAGGTGAAAACTGAGGTTGTGTAGAGTTGATGGCCTAAATCCATTGTGGGTGTGATATGCTCTGTTTATGGCCAGCTGTCTGGGTGTTGGACTGGAGGTCTCCCCTCAGGCTGTTTCAGACAGGGCTTTAGTGCACAGGCTAGACAGTATAATTGGGGTATGGTCGAGTGGCATGCAGGTTGTTACTCATTTGGCGTTTCTGGTTAGGCCTATAGGGCAACATTTTTCTTCTGGAGGGCAGGCAGAGTGTTGCATTGTGTCTCCAGAATTGCCAAACTGGAGGGGTGTGGCCAGGATTGTGAGGAAGGAAGTCTGAAAACACGAGTTTTGGGACCAAGAGCATGGCAGGTCCACTCTGCAGAGGCTGAATCGAGATCTCCTGCAGGTGAGGTCAGGGCGATTATCAGATGTTGCCTCAAGCTGGAGTTTGTGTCCACGACGGCCCTTACATGAAGGGGGTGGGGGCGTCATGAGGCCAGGGAGGTTTCGCTACGCTGGGAGTTGTGAGCTGCTCCAAACTTCAAAGTTTCCTTCTTCAGGACAGTCGAGTACTATTGGATGGTCCCTTGATGCCCCATACAGAAAGACTCGAGAGCAGGGGCCTAAGCATGGATGCCGAGACACGCCAACTCACCTTCCCATTGCCTGGTCGAGACAAGGCACGCTCAATCTGCGGGCTCTTGGGTGAGCTACCCAGAAGGCTGAGTTTAAATGGACTCTCCTGAGGATGAGTCATAATGTGGGTTGGTGGCCATGAAGATCTTGGAATGTGGCAGTAGCTAAGGGACTCGGCAGGATTCTCCAACCCGAAGGGCTTGACACAACTCCAACAAGGAAGCTTCCCATGTGGAGATGAGAGGTCTTCTGTCTGGTGCCTCAGGAAAGCCCCGTATGCTGGTCTTCGAACCCAGGCCTCTGAGGAGTGATACCTGGACACCAAAGCAAGAGTTCATAATAGGGCCTAGGGGCCTGTCTGGTTCAATCTTCTGTCTCTGCGGATATCTGTCTGTGTGTCTGCATGGAGGTAGTAGTTGCTCAGCTTGTGTCATAATGCCCCTATTTGTCCAGTGCGGCTTGCGGTAGTGGGATGTCCTTGGGGACCTTGAGGTTTCTACTATTTTGTAGAGTTGTGGCCAATGGAATGGGCAGTTTCTTAGGAGAGAGCAGGCACAGTTCTGTGGTGTGGCTCCAGAGACCCCAGCCTGGAGGCTGTGTGGGCCATGGCTGTGCAGACAGACATCCAAAAACCCTAACTCAGCTCAGGTTTGGGGCCGAGGTTACGGCAGGCCTGATCTACAGTCCATGATGGGAGCTCCTCTGGATATGAAAGAAGGGTGAGAGGGAGGCAGTCGCTCATGCTTTTGTCTCTGGATGTTTTGTCCACAATGGCCGTTTAATGTAGGAGTTGCCTCATGGGTCGTAGAAGTCTCCCTCTCTGGTAGTTTGTCCAGCCCCCAAGAGTTTGGGGTCATTCTGTGGGAAGGGAAGTGTCCTGTTTTCTGCTTCATGTGTCCCCCCAGTAGAGGGAATCTAGAGCATAGCAGTGGGTACTGACAACTGGAATACTTGCCCTCTGGTTAAGCCTGGGGGCCTATGGATATGACAAGCCCCATATGCAGGATCTTGGTCCAGCCACTGAGAGGCGTTACTTTAATACGGGACTCACGCTGCAGGTCACAATGCATGTCTGTGCCCTACGCGGCCCTCAAGCACTGGCGTGGCCTTTCGGACAATGCAGGTTTTCCCACATTGAACGTTGGACAACATGCCAACCACAAGGTTTCTGGCCATGGGGAAGGAGGAATTCTAATTTCTGCATCACGTTCACCCCTGGGATAGTGATTGGAGAAAAGGTCTAGGTTCTGAAGCCTGAAAACCGAGGTTGGGAAGAGATGACGACCTACAGCCATAGGGGGTCCTATGTGTCCATTTTGGGGCCAGCTCTCTGGGTGTCGTTTGGGATGTCTTGTCTCAGGCTGTGCCAGACAGGGCATTAGAATACAGGGTGGGCTGTATAATTGCTTTACAATCGAGTGGCATGCATTAGAAAATCATTTGGGGTTTCTTATTAGCAGCATAGGGCAAAGTTTTTCTTCTGGAGGGCAGGCAGAGTGCTGCATTGTGGCATCGGAATTCCCAAACTGGAGGGCTTGTGGGCCAGGAGAGTGAGGACGGAAGTCTGAGAACACAAGCTAGGCTTAGGTTTCGGGGCAAGGACATGGCAGGCACACTCTGCAGAGCTGAATTGAGAGCTCATGCGTCTGAAGTCAGGTCGAGGTTCAGACTTTGGCTCAGGTTTGAGTTTCTGTCCATGTGGGCCCCTTCAGTAAGGGGGGGCATTATGAGGCCATGGGGGTTTTCCCACTATTGGAGTTGTGAGATGCTCCAAACCGCAAGGATTCCTTCTGTGGGACAATTAAGATTTGTTGGATGGCTCCAGGACGTCTTATAAGGTATTTTTCCAGAACAGGGTTCTAAGTATGGATGCCTGGGCAGCCAGCCTCACATTCCAATTGTCTCCTAGCAACAAGCAACGTTTGATCTGCTGTCTTGGGGTAGCAACAGAGGGGGCTGAGTTGAAATGGACTTTCCTGAGGATGGTCTTAATGTTGGTTTGAGTCCATGGAGACCTTGGTATGGGGCAGTGGCACCAGGGCCCTGAAGGATTCTCCTAACCAGAGGTTATGACAAAGCTCCAATGAGCAAGTTTTCCATGGGGAGACGAGATTTGTTCTTAATGGTGCCTCAGGAAACCACCATATGCTGGTATTGGAAACGAGGCCTCTGAGGAGAGATGCCTGGAAACCAAAGCAATGGATCTGATTAGGGCCTGGGGCCTGTCCGGTTCAATATTCTTTTCTGGGGACATCTGTTGTCTGAGTGGAGGTAGTTGCTCAGCTGATTTGAGATCACCCCTGTTTGTCCTGGTCGGCCTACACTATTGGGATGGCCTCGGTGACTTTGGAGGTTTTTCCTCATTTGCAAGGTTGTGGCCAATGGAATGGGAAGAATTCCCTTGAAAGGGAAGCACAGTCCTGAGGTGTGGCTCCAGGGACCCAAGTGTGGAGCGTGTGTGGTCCAGGGCTATTTGGACAAAAGTCTGAAAACACAAACTCCACTTAGGTTGGGGGATGTAGGTATGGCCGGCCCGATCTATAGACCGTGAGGAGAACTCTTCGGGATATGAACAAAGGGCGAATGTGAGGTGCTTGCTCATGCTTTTTTTTTTTTTTCTGGAAATGTGTCACCGATTGCCATGGAATGTCGGGGTGTCCTCATGGGCCATCGATGAGACTCCTTTTCTGGGGATTTGACCTGATCCCAAGAGTTTGGGGTCATTCTGTGGTAAGGGAGGAGGCCTTTCTGGTTTTTTTGTTTATTTATTTATTTATTTATTTATTTTTTTACCTCAGGTGGCCCACCAAAATAGGGATTCCAGAGCAGAGTCGTGGGTTGGGGCAACTGGACAACCAGACCTCTGGTTAACATTGGGACTTAAGAACATGGCAATCCCCATATGTGGGCTCTTGGTCCAGACACTGAGAGGCCTTCTTGAGGATAGGTCTCACACTGAGTTTCACAATGTGTTTTTGTGCCCAAGGAGCCCCTCATGTCAGGACGTGGCCTAATGTACCATGCTGGTTTCTCCTACACTGAACGTTGCACAATATGGCAACCACAAGTTTTCTGGCCATGGGGAAGATGGAGTTCTAATTTCTGCAAAACTTTCACTCCTGGACTGTGATTGGATTTAAGGTCTAGGTTCTGAAGCCTGAAAACTGAGGTTGGGAAGAGATGAAGACCTAAGGCCATGGTGTGTCTGATGTGCTCAGTGTTTGGCCAGCTGTTGAGTGTGGGTTGGGAGGTGCAGGCTCAGGCTGTGGCAGACAGGGAATTAGTGCCCTGGCTAGACTGTATCATTGGGGTGCACTCGAGTTTCGTGCAGGATGGTACTCATTTGTGGTTACTGGGTAGCCCCAGAGGGCAACGTTTTTCTTCTGGAGGGAAGACATAGTGCCACATAGTGGCTCCAGAATTCCCAAACTGGAAGGCTTGTGGGCCAGGAGTGTGAGGAAAAAATTCTGAGAACACAAGCCAGACTTAGATTTCGGGGTGAGGGGACGGCAGGCACCCTCTCCAGAGATGATTCGAGATCCCGTATGCCTGAAGACAGAGCTAGGATCAGACGTTGGCTTACGTCGGAGTTTCTGTCCATGACGGCCCCTTCATGAAGGGGACGGTGTCACGAGGACATGGAGGTTTTCCCACGATGGGAATTGTGAGATGCTCCACACCGCAATGATTCCTTCTGTGGGACAGTCGAGACCTGTTGGATGGCTCCAGGACATCCCATAAGGAAGTTATTCAGAGCAGGGTTCTAAGGATGGATGCCTGGGCAGCCTGCCTCCCATTCCAGGTGTCTCATAGCGCCAAGGCAAGTTCAAGTTCGATCTGCTGGATCTAGGGGAGCATCCGAGGCGGGTGTGTTGAAATGGGTGAGTTGAGGATGGGTCATAATGTGCATTTGTGTCCATGTAGACCTTGGAATGGGGTGCTTGATCCGGGGCCTTGAGGGATGTTCATAACCGGAGGTTTTGATGGGCTCTAAAGAGTAAGTTTCCTATGTATAGAAGAGAATTGTTTTGATGAGTGCCTAAGGAATCTCCCATATGCTGGTATTGGAAACCAGGACTCTGAGGAGAGATGACTGGAAACAAACCAATCGAGATGATTAGGGCATAGGTGCCTGTCCGGTTCAATCTCTTTCCTGAGGATACGTGTCTAAGGATCTGAGGGGATGTAGTTGCTCAGCTTGTGTCAGATCGCCCCTGTTTGTCCTGGGCAGCCTATAATATTGGGATGGCTTCGGGAATTTGGAGTTTCTCCTACTCTATAGGGTTGTGGCCAATGAAATGGGCAGAAATCCCCTGGAGAGGGCAGGCACAGTTCTGAGTTTGGCTCTAGGGGCCCAGCCTTGAGGCTCTGTGGGCCAGGCCTGTGGGGACAAAAGTCTGAAAACACAAACTCTGCTTAGGATTGGGGACATAGGTATGGCACGCCCAATCTACAGACTGTGATAACACTTAGGGATATGAAAAAGGGTGAGTTTGAGGTGCTTGCTCAGGTTTTGTCTCTGGATTTGTGTCAACAATGTGGGTGGAATGCTGGCGTGGCCTCATGGGTTGTGGATGGCTTTCCTTCTCTGAGGATTTGACCCGATCCCAAGAGTTTGGGTACATTCTGTGGGATGGGGGGAGTCTTTTCTGGTTTTTATTTTATTTTATTTTATATTTTATTTTATGTACCTCAAGTGTCCCAATAAAAGAGGGATTCCAGAGCAGAGTCCTTGGGAGGGACAACTGGATATCCCCACCTCTCTTTAAGTTTGGGGGCCTAGGGGCATGCCAAGTCCAATAGGCGGGCTCTTGATTCAGACACTGAGAGGCCTTCCTTGAGGACAGGGCTCATGCTGAGGTTCACAATGCCTATTTGTGCCCAACAAGGCCCTCAAGCATGGGAAGTGCCTCATGGGCCACGCTAGATTCTTCTACACTGAACGTTGGAGAATATGCCAAGCACAAGGTTTCCAGCCATGGCGAAGGAAGAGTTGTGATTTCTGCATCACGTTCACCCCTGGACAGTGATTGGAGTTTAGGTCTAGGTTCTGAAACCCGAAAACTGAGGTTGGGAAGGGATGAAGACCTAAGGACCTGATGGGTCCAATGAGCTCAGTGTGCGGCCAGCTGTTGAGCGTAGGTCTGGAGGTGTGGGCTCATGCTGTGTCAGACAAGGCATTAGACAGGGTAGACTGCATATTTGGGGTGCAGTCGAGTGGCGTTCAATTGATCCTCATACGGGTCTCTAGGTAGTTCCATAAGGCAACGTTTTTTCTCTGGGAGGGCAGGCAGAGTGCTGCATTGTGGCCCCAGTATTGCCAAACTGTAGGGATTTTGGGCCAGGGTGTGAGGACGGTAGTCTGAGAACACAAGCTAGGCTTAGTTTTGGGGGTGAGTGCACAGAAGGCACACTCTGCAGAGCTGAATCAAGATCTCATGCACCTGAAGTCAGGGCGAATATCAGACGTTTGCTCAGGTTGGAGTTTCTGTCCATGATGGCCCCTTTATAAAGTGGAGCGTCTCAAGAGGCCATGTAGATTTTCCCACAATGGGAGTTGTGAGATGCTCCAGACTGCAAAGATTCCTTCTGTGGGACACTTGAGACCTGTTGGATGGCTCTAGGATGTCCCATGTGGAACGACTCCAGAGTAGGGTTCTAAGGATGGATGCCTGGGCAGCCCGCCTCCCATTCTAGTTGTCTCCTAGCACCAAGGCAGGTTTGATCTGCAGGCCCTGGGGGAGAAACCAAGGGGGTTGAGTTGACATGGACTCTCCCGACAATAGATCATAATGTGGGTTTAAGTCCATGGAGACCTTGGAATGGGGCGCTTGATCCGGGGCCCTGAAAGATTCTCCTAAACAGAGGTTTTTATAGAGCTCCAAAGAGTACATTTCCTATATGGAGATGAGATTTTTCTGATGAGTGCCTCAGGAATCCCCCGTATTCTGGTATTGGAAACCAGGCCTCTGAGGAGAGATGCCTGGAAACAAAAGCAATGGATCTGATTAGAGCCTAAGTGCCTGTCCAGTTCAATCTTATTCTATGGGGATATCTGTCTCTGGGTCTGAGTGGAGGTAGTTTCCTAACTTGTGAAAGATCATCCCTGTTTGTCCTGGGCAGCCAACACTATTGGGATGGCCTCGGGGAGTTTGGAGGATTCTCCTAATCTATAGGGTTGTGGCCAATGGAAATGGCAGAATTCCCCTGGAGAGGGAAGCCACAGTTTTGAGGTGTGTCTCCAGGGGCCCCAGCTTGGAAGGTGTGTGGGCCAGGACTGTGGGGACAGAAGTCTGAAAACACAAACTCAGCTTAGGTTTGGGGATGTATGTATGAAGGCTCGATCTACAGACAGTAAGAATTTTCCGTGCTATAAACAAAGGGCGAGTATGTGGCGCTTGCTCAAGCTTTTGTCTCTGGATTTTGTGTCAACGGTGGCCGTGGAATGTCGGGGTGTCCTCAAGGGCCATGGACAATTCTTTCTCTGGTGATTTGGCCTGATCCCAAGAGGTTGGGATCATTCTGTGGATGGGAAGAGTCCTTTCTGTATTTTTTTTTTTTTTTACCTCAGGTGTTCCACCAAATAGGGATTCCAGAGTAGAGCCCTGAGTAGGGGTGACTAGACATCTCGAACTCTGGTTGAGATTGGGGGACTAGGGGCTTGTCAAGCCCCATATGTGGGCTGTTGTTCCAGTCACTAAGAGGCTTTACATGAGGATAGGGCTCACGCTGAGGGTCACAATGTGTGTTTGTGCAAATTGTGGCCCTCAGGGATAGGTGGGGCCTAATAGTCCATGCTGCTTTCTCCTACTATGAACAATGGACAACATGCCAACCACTAGGTTACTTGCCAAGGCGAAGGAGAAGTTCTGATTCTTGCATCACGTTCACTCCTGAGCAGTGAGTGGAGATAAGGCCTAGGTTCTGAAGGTGAAAACTGAGGTTGGGTAGAGATGATGGCCTAAAGCCATTGTGGGTGTGATATGCTCTGTGTACGGCTAGCTTTCTGGGTGTTGGACTGGAGGTCTGCCCTCAGGCTGTGTCAGACAGGGCTTTAGTGCACAGGCTAGACTGTATAATTGGGGTATGGTCGCGTGGTATGCAGGTTGTTACTCATTTGGCGTTTCCGGTTAGCCCTATAGGGCAACATTTTTCTTCTGGAGGGCAGGCAGAGTGCTGCATTGTGTCTCCAGAATTGCCAAACTGGAGGGGTGTGGCCAGGATTGTGAGGAATGAAGTCTGAAAACACAAGCTAGCACGAGTTTTTGGGCCAAGAGCATGGCAGGCCCACTCTGCAGAGGCTGAATCGAGATCTCCTGCAGGTGAGGTCAGGGCGAGTATCAGATGTTGCCTCAAGCTGGAGTTTGTGTCCATGACGGCCCCTTCCTGAAGGGGTTGGGGCGTCATGAGGCCAGGGAGGTTTCCCTACGCTGGGAGTTGTGAGCTCTCCAAACTTCAAAGTTTCCTTCTTCAGGACAGTCGAGTACTATTGGATGGTCCCTTGATGCCCCATACAGAAAGACTCGAGAGCAGGGGCCTAAGCATGGATGCCGAGACACGCCAACTCACCTTCCCATTGCCTGGTCGAGACAAGGCACGCTCAATCTGTGGGCTCTTGGGTGAGCTACCCAGAAGGCTGAGTTTAAATGGACTCTCCTGAGGATGAGTCATAATGTGGGTTGGTGGCCATGGAGACCTTGGAATGTGGCAGTAGCTAAGGGACTCGGCAGGATTCTCCAACCCGAAGGGCTTGACACAACTCCAACAAGGAAGCTTCCCATGTGGAGATGAGAGGTCTTCTGTCTGGTGCCTCAGGAAAGCCCCGTATGCTGGTCTTCGAACCCAGGCCTCTGAGGAGTGATACCTAGACACCAAAGCAAGAGGTCATAATAGGGCCTAGGGGCCTGTCTGGTTCAATCTTCTGTCTCTGCGGATATCTGTCTGTGTGAATGCATGGAGGTAGTAGTTGCTCAGCTTGTGTCATAATGCCCCTATTTGTCCAGTGCGGCTTGCGGTAGTGGGATGTCCTTGGGGACCTTGAGGTTTCTACTATTTTGTAGAGTTGTGGCCAATGGAATGGGCAGTTTCTTAGGAGAGAGAAGGCACAGTTCTGTGGTGTGGCTCCAGAGACCCCAGCCTGGAGGCTGTGTGGGCCATGGCTGTGCAGACAGACATCCAAAAACCCTAACTCAGCTCAGGTTTGGGGCCGAGGATACGGCAGGCCTGATCTACAGACCATGAGGGGAGCTCCTCTGGATATGAAAGAAGGGTGAGAGGGAGGCAGTCGCTCAGGCTTTTGTCTCTGGATGTTTTGTCCACAATGGCCGTTTAATGTAGGAGTTGCCTCATGGGTCGTAGAAGTCTCCCTCTCTGGTAGTTTGTCCAGCCCCCAAGAGTTTGGGGTCATTCTGTGGGAAGGGAAGTGTCCTGTTTTCTGCTTCATGTGTTCCCCCAGTAGAGGGATTCTAGAGCATAGCAGTGGGTACTGACAACTGGAATACTCGCCCTCTGGTTAAGCCTGGGGGCCTATGGATATGACAAGCCCCATATGAAGGATCTTGGTCCAGCCACTGAGAGGCGTCACTTTAATACGGGACTCACGCTGCAGGTCACAATGCATGTCTGTGCCCTAGGCGGCCCTCAAGCACTGGCGTGGCCTTTCGGACAATGTAGGTTTTCCCACATAGAACGTTGGACAACATGCCAACCACAAGGTTTCTGGCCATGGGGAAGGAGGAATTCTAATTTCTGCATCACGTTCACCCCTGGGCTGTGATTGGAGATAAGGTCTAGGTTCTGAAGCCTGAAAACCGAGGTTGGGAAGAGATGACGACCTACAGCCATAGCGGGTCCTATGTGTCCAGGTTGGGGCCAGCTGTCTGGGTGTCGTTTGGGAAGTCTTGTCTCAGGCTGTGCCAGACAGGGCATTAGAATACAGGGTGGGCTGTATAATTGCTTTAAAATCGAGTGGCATGCATTAGAAAATCATTTGGGGTTTCTTATTAGCAGCATAGGGCAAAGTTTTTCTTCTGGAGGGCAGGCAGAGTGCTGCATTGTGGCATCGGAATTCCCAAACTGGAGGGCTTGTGGGCCAGGAGAGTGAGGACGGAAGTCTGAGAACACAAGCTAGGCTTAGGTTTCGGGGCAAGGACATGGCAGGCACAATCTGCAAAGCTGAATTGAGATCTCATGCGTCTGAAGTCAGGTCGAGGTTCAGATTTGGCTCAGGTTTGAGTTTCTGTCAATGTTGGCCCCTTCAGTAAGGGGGGGCATTATGAGGCCATGGGGGTTTTCCAACTATTGGAGTTGTGAGATGCTCCAAACTGCAAGGATTCCTTCTGTGGGACAATTAAGATTTGTTGGATGGCTCCAAGACGTCTTATAAGGTATTTTTCCAGAACAGGGTTCTAAGTATGGATGCCTGGGCAGCCAGCCTCACATTCCAATTGTCTCCTAGCAACAAGCAACGTTTGATCTGCTGTCTTGGTGTAGCAACAGAGGGGGCTGAGTTGAAATGGACTTTCCTGAGAATGGTCTTAACGTTGGTTTGAGTCCATGGAGACCTTGGTATGGGGCAGTGGCACCAGGGCCCTGAAGGATTCTCCTAACCAGAGGTTATGACAAAGCTCCAATGAGCAAGTTTTCCATGGGGATACGAGATTTGTTTTTAATGGTGCCTCAGGAAACCACTATATGCTGGTATTGGAAACGAGGCCTCTGAGGAGAGATGCCTGGAAACCAAAGCAATGGATCTGATTAGGGCCTAGGGGCTGTTCCGGTTTAATATTCTTCTCTGGGGACATCTGTTGTCTGAGTGGAGGTAGTTGCTCAGCTGGTTTGAGATCACCCCTGTTTGTCCTGGGCGGCCTACACTATTGGGATGGCCTCGGTGACTTTGGAGGTTTTTCCTCATTGGAAAGGTTGTGGCCAATGGAATGGGAAGAATTCCCTTGAAAGGGAAGTACAGTCCTGAGGTGTGGCTCCAAGGACCCAAGTGTGGAGCGTGTGTGGTCCAGGGCTATTTGGACAAAAGTCTGAAAACGCAAACTCCACTTAGGTTGGGGGATGTAGGTATGGCCGGCCCGATCTATAGACCGTGAGGAGAACTCTTCAGGATATGAACAAAGGGCGAATGTGAGGTGCTTGCTCATGCTTTTTTTTTTTTTTCTGGAAATGTGTCACCGATTGCCATGGAATGTCGGGGTGTCCTCATGGGCCATCGATGAGGCTCCCTTTCTGGGGATTTGACCTGATCCCAAGAGTTTGGGGTCATTCTGAGGGAAGGGTAGAGGCCTT
>NW_028134413.1:0-71000 GCF_964662115.1 Mustela nivalis | reverse complement strand
GAGATATTGGTTCTGATATGCAGGGGGTAATTGCCGTGCCCTCGGCCTGAAGCCCAAGTCTAGCTTGTGTTCTCAGACTTCTGTCCTCACACTCCTGGCCCAGAAGCCCTCAAGTTTGGCAATTCCGGACCCACAATGCAGCACTCTGCCTGCCCTCTAGAAAAAATATCTTCCCTAATGAGCTGACCAGTGACCTCAAATGAGGATAAACCTATACGGCACTCGACTGTACCCAAATTATATAGTCTAACCTGGGTACTAATGCACTCTGTAACACAACCTGAGCCCGAGCCTCCTGACCAACACGCAGGCAGCTGACCGCACAGTGAGCACATCAGACCCGCCATGGCCTTAGATCGTCATCTCTTCACAACTGAGGTTTTCAGGCTTCAGAACCTAGACGTTATCTCAAACACAGCCCAGGATTGAAAATGATGCAGAAATCAGAACTCCTTACTCAAAGCAAGAGACCTTGTGATTGGCATGTTGTCCAAAGTCCAGTGTAGTTGAAACCAGTGTGGCCCATGAGGCCCCGCCCATGCTCGTGGGCCACATTGGTCACAAACACACATTGTGACCCTCAGCCTGAGCCCAGTCCTCAAGTAAGGCCTCTCCGTGGCTGGATGAAGAGACAGCATATTGAGCCTGCGTTGACCCAGGCCCTAATTTTTAACCATAGTTTGGGTTGTCCCTTCACTCTTCCCCAGGGCTCTGCTTTGGAATTCCTCTTTTGTTCGGACACCTGAGGTAATAAACCTGAAAGGAGACCTCCCATCCCACAGATTGACGAAAAACAATTGGGACCGGGCCAAATCCACAGAGAGGAAGATTCGTCCATGGCCCATGAGGCCTCCCCACATTCCACGGCCATCGTTGATACAAAATCCAGAGAAAAACGCCTGAGCAAGTGCCTCAGAATCGCTCTTTCTTCAAATCCTGAAGAGTTCTTCTCATGGTTTGTAGATTGGGCCTGCCATACGTACGTCCCCAAACTAAGCTGAGTTTGTGTTTTCAGACTTCTGTCCTCAAAGTCCTGGGCCACACACCCCGCAGGGTGGGGCCCCTGGAGCCACACATTAGGACTGTGCCTACCCAATCCATCTGAATTCTGCCCATTCCATTGTCCAAAATCGTACAAATTAGGAGAACTCTCCAAAGTCCCCGAGGCCATCCCAATAGTGTAGGTCTCCGGGGACAAACAAGGGCGGTCTGACACCAGGTGAGCATCTACCTCCACTCATTCCATAGATGGATATCCCCAGAAGAGAAGATTGAACAAGACTGGACCCTAGGCCATAATCAGATCCATTGCTTTGGTTTACAGGCATGTCTCCTCAAAAGCCTGGATTCCAATACCAACATAAGGGGTTTCCTGTGGCACCCATCAGAATAAATCTCGTCTGCACAAGGAAACTTGTGCTTGGGAGCTCTGTCAAAAGCTTAGGAGAATACTACAAGGTCTCGGTGCCACCGCCCCATTCCAAGGCTCTCATGGACACAAACACAAGTTAGACCCAATACTCAGGAAAGTCCATTTCAAAACAGCCACCCCGGTTGCTCCCGCAGAGCCATCTGATCTCAACTGTGTTGTTGTTAGGAGACAATTGGAATGCGAGCCCGGATTCCCTGGAATCCATCCTCGAATGGTGCTCTGGAGTCATTCCATATGGGATGTCCTGGAGCTGCCCAACAGGTCTCCATTGTCCCATAGAAGGAATCCTTGAAGGGGCCGTCCCAAAACTCCCAACGTGTGTAAACCTTCATGGCCTTGAGATTCCACTCCTTTCATGAAGGGGCAGTCATGCACAGAAACTCCAACCTGAGCCAACGTCGGATCGTCACCGTGACTTCAGAGACTTGCGATATTGGTTCAGATATGCAGGGGGTACCTGCCGTGCCCTCGGCCTGAAGCCCATGTCTAGCTTGTGTTCTCAGACTTCTGTCCTCACACTCCTGGCCCAGAAGCCCTCAAGTTTGGCAAATCCTGACCCACAATGCAGCACTCTGCCTGCCCTCTAGAAAAAATATCTTGCCTAATGAGCTGCCTAGACCTCAAATGAGGATAAATCTACACGGCACTTGACTGTACCCAAATTATATAGTCTACCCTGGGCACTAATGCACTGTCTGACACAACCTGAGCCAGAACCTCCTGACCAAGACCCAGGCAGCTGACCGCACACTGAGTGCATCAGACCCGCCATGGACTTAGGTCGTCATCTCTTCCCAACTGCGGTTTTTCAGGCTTCAGATTCTAGACCTTATCTCCAACCACTGCCGAGGGTTGAAAATGATGGAGAAATCAGAACATCTTCCCCATGGCAAGAGACCTTATGATTGGCATGTTGTCCAAAGTCCAGTGTAGTTGAAACCAGTGTGGCCCATGAGGCCCCGCCCATGCTCGTGGGCCACATTGGTCCCAAACACACATTGTGACCCTCAGCCTGAGCCCAGTCCTCAAGTAAGGCCTCTCCGTGGCTGGATTAAGAGACAGCATATTCGACCTGCGTTGTCCCTAGGCCCCAATTTTTAAACATAGTTTGGGTTGTCCCTTCGCTCTTCCCCAGGGCTCTGCTTTGGAATTACTCTTTTGTTCGGACACCTGAGGTAATAAACCTGAAAGGAGACCTCCCATCCCACAGATTGACGAAAAACAATTGGGACCGGGCCAAATCCACAGAGAGGAAGATTCGTCCATGGCCCATGAGGCCTCCCCACATTCCACGGCCATCGTTGATACAAAATCCAGAGAAAAACGCCTGAGCAAGTGCCTCAGAATCGTTCTTTCTTCATAAACTGAAGAGTTCTTCTCATGGTTTGTAGATTGGGACTGCCATACCACGTCCCCAAACCTAAGCTGAGTTTGTGTTTTCAGACTACTGTCCTCAAAGTCCTGGGCCACACACCTTGGAGCCACACATTAGGACTGTGCCTAACCAATCCATGGGAATTCTGCCCATTCCATTGTCCAAAATCGTACAAATTAGGAGAACTCTCCAAAGTCCCGAGGCCATCCCAATAGTGTAGGTCTCCGGGGACAAACAAGGGTGGTCTGACACCAGGTGAGCATCTACCTCCACTCATTCCATAGATGGATATCCCCAGAAGAGAAGATAGAAACAGACCGGACCCTAGGCCATAATAGAATCCATTGCTTTGGTTTACAGGCATGTCTCCTCAAAAGCCTGGATTCCAATACCAACATAAGGGGCTTCCTGAGGCACCCATCAGAACAAATCTCGTCTCCACAAGGAATCTTGTGCATGGGGGCTATGTCAAAAGCTTAGAAGAATACTTCAGGGTCCCGGTGCCACCGCCCCATTCCAAGGCCCTCATGGACACAAACACAAGTTAGGCCCCATCCTCAGGAAAGTCCATTTCAACTCAGCCACCCCGGTTGCTCCCGCAGAGCCATCTGATCTCAACTGTCTTGTTGCTAGGAGACAATTGGAATGCGAGGCGTGCTTCCCTGGCATCCATCCACCAACAGGGCTCTGGAGTCATTCCATATGTGATGTCCTGGAGCTGCCCACCAGGTCTTAATTGTCCCACAGAAGGAATCCTTGAAAGGGGCATTCCACAACTCCCAACGTGGGAAAACCTCCATGGCCTTGACATTCTGCTCCGTTCATGAAGCGGAAGTCATGCACAGAAACTCCAACCTAAGACAACGTCTGATCATCGCCGTGACTTCAGATGCTTGAGATATTGGTTCAGATCTGTATGGGTTACCTGCCGTACCCTCGGCCTGAAGCCCATGTCTAGCTTGTGTTCTCAGACTTCTGTCCTCACACTCCTTGCTCAGAAGCCCAAAAGTTTGGCAATTCCGGACCCACAATGCAGCACTCTGCCTGCCCTCTAGAAAAAATATCTTGCCTAATGAGCTGCCCAGGCACCTCAAATGAGGATAAACCTACATGGCACTCGACTGTACCCAATCATGTAGTCTAACCTTGGCACTAATGCACTGTCTGACACAACATGAGCCAGAACCTCCTGACCAACACTCAGGGAGCTGACCGCACACTGAGCGTATCAGAACCGTTATGGCCTTAGGTCGTCATCTCTTCCCAACTGCGGTTTTTCAGGCTTCAGAACCGAGACCTTATCTCCAACCACTGCCCAGGGTTGAAAATGATGCAGAATTCAGAACACCTTCCACATGTCAAGAGACCTTGTGATTGGCATGTTGTCCAAAGTCCAGTGTAGTTGAAACCAGTGTGGCCCATGAGACTCCGCCCAAGCTCATGGGCCACATTGGTCACAAACACGCATTGTGAGCCTCAGCAATAGACCAGTCCTCAAGGAAGGCCTCTCAGTGGCTGGATGAAGAGACAGCATATTGGGCCTGCCATGCCCCTAGGCCCCAATTTTTAACCATAGTTTGGGTTGTCCCTTCACTCTTCCCCAGGGCTCTGCTGTGGAATTCCTATTTGTTCGGACACCTGAGGTAATAAACCTGAAAGGAGACCTCCCATCCTACAGATTGACGAAAAACAATTGGGAACGGACCAAATCCACAGAGAGGAAGATTCGTCCATGCCCCATGAGGCCTCCCCACATTCCACGGCCTTCGGTGATACAAAATCCAGAGACAAAAGCCTGAGCAAGTGGCTCAGAATCACTCTTTCTTCATATCCTGAAGTGTTCTTCTCATGATTTGTAGAATGAGCCTGCCATACCTACGTCCCCAAACCTAAGCTGAGTTTGTGTTTTCAGACTTCTGTCCTCAAAGTCCTGGGCCACACACCCTCCAGGCGTGGCCCCTGGAGCCACACATTAGTATTGTGCCTACCCAATCCTTGGGAATTCTGCCCATTCCATGGTCCAAAATCGTACAAATTGGGAGAAATCGCCAAAGACCCCAAGGCCATCCCAAAAGTGAGGGCCCCGGGGACAAACAAGGGCGGTCTGACACCAGGTGAGGATCTACTTCCACTCATTTTATAGATGGATATCCCCAGAGAAGATTGAACCAGACAAGACCCTAGGCCATAAACGGATCCATTGCTTTGGATTACAGGCATGTCTCCTCAAAAGCCTGGATTCCAAAATGGAATGCGAGGCGGGCTTCCCTGGCATCCATCCTCCAACGGTGCTCTGGAGTCATTCCATATGGGATGTTATGGAGCTGCCCAACTGGTCTCAATTTTCCCGTAGAAAAATCCTGGAAGGGGGCAGCCCACAACTACCAACGTGGGAAAACCTCCATGGCCTTGAAATTCTGCTCCGTTCATGAAGGGGCAGACATGCACAGAAACTCCAACCTGAGCAAACGTCTGATCCTCGCCGTGACTTCAGATGCTTGAGATATTGGTTCAAATCTGCAGGGGGTACGTGCCGTGCCCTCTGCCTGAAACCCAAGTCTAGCTTGTGTTCTCAGACTTCTGTCCTCACACTCCTGGCCCAGAAGCCCTCAAGTTTGGCAATTCCGGACCCACAATGCAGCACTCTGCCTGCCCTTTAGAAAAAATATCTTCCCTAATGAGCTGCCCAGGCACCTCAAATGAGGATAAACCTACACGGCACTCGATGTATCCAAATCATATAGTCTAACATGGGCACTAATGCTTTGTTTGACAAAAACTGTGCCAGAACCTCCTGACCAAGACCCAGGCAGCTGACCGCACACTGAACATATCAGACCAACCATGGCATTAGGTCGTCATCTCTTCCCAACTGCGGTTTTTCAGGCTTCAGAACCTAGACCTTATCTCCAACCACTGCCCAGTGTTGAAAATGATGCAGAAATCAGAACACCTTCCCCATGGCAGAGACCTTGTTATTGGCATGTTGTCCAAAGTTCAGTGTAGTGGAAACCAGTGTGGCTAATGAGGCCCCGCCATGCTCGCGGGCCACATTGGTCACAAACACACACTGTGACCCCCAGCCTGAGCCCAGTCCTCAAGTAAGGCCTCTCAGTGGATGGATTAAGAGGCAGCATATTGGGCCTGCCATGCCCCTAGGCCCCAATTTTTAACCATAGTTTGGGTTGTCCCTTTAATCTTCCCCAGGGCTATGCTTTGGAATTCCTCTTTTGTTCGGACACCTGAGGTAATGAACCTGAAAGGAGACCTCCCATCCCACAGATTGCCGAAAACAATTGAAACCGGGCCAAATCCACAGAGATGAAGATTCGTCCATGCCCCATGAGGCCTCCCCACATTCCACGGCCATCGTTGATACACATCCAGAGACAAAAGCCTGAGCAAGTGGCTCAGACTCGCTCTTTCTTCATATCCTGAAGTGTTCTTCTCATGGTTTGTAGATTGGGCCTGCCAAGCCTACGTCCCCAAGCGTGAGCTGAGTTTGTGTTTTCAGACTTCTGTCCTCAAAGTCCTGGGCCACACACCCTCCAGGCTGGGGCCCCTGCAGCCACACATTAATACTGTGCCTACCCAATCCATGGGAATTCGTCCCATTCCATTGTCCAAAATCGTACAAATTAGGAGAAATCTCCAAAGACCCCGAGGCCATCCTAATAGTGTAGGTCTCTGGGGAAAAACAAGGGCGTTCTGACACGTGAGTATCTACCTCCACACATTCCATAGATGGATATCCCCAGAGAAGATTGAACCTGACAAGACCCTAGGCCATAATCGGATCCTTTGCTTTGGTTTACAGGCACGTCTCCTCAAAAGCCGGGATTCCAAAAACAACATAAGGGGTTTCCTGAGGCACCCATCAAAACAAATCTCGTCTCCACAAGAAAACTTGTGCATGGGAGCTATGTCAAAGCTTAGGAGAATACTTCAGAGTCCCGTATCAACCGCCCCATTCCAAGGCCATCATGGACACAAACACACATTAAGCCCCATCCTCAGGAAAGTCCATTTCAACTCAGCCACCCTGGTTGCTCCCGCAGAGCCATCCGATCTCAACTGTCATGTTGCTAAAAGAAAATTTGAATGTGAGGCGCACTTCCCTGCCATCCATCTTCCAACGGTGCTCTGGAGTCATTCCATATGGGATGTCCTGGAGCTGCCCAACAGGTCTCAATTGTCCCGCAGAAGAAATCCTTGAAGGGGGTAGCGCACAACTCCCAACGTGGGAAAATCTCGATGGCCTTGCGATTCCGCTCCTTTCATGAAGGGGCAGTCATGCACAATAACTCCAACCTGAGCCAAAGTCTGATCCTCGCCGTGACTTCAGATACTTGAGATATTGGTTCAGATCTGCAGGGGTACCTGCCGTGCCCTCGGCCTAAAGCCCAAGTCCACGTTGTGTTCTCAGACTTCTGTCCTCACACTCCTGGCCCAGAAGCCCTCACGTTTGGCAATTCCGGACCCACAATGCAGCACTATGCCTGCACTCTAGAAAATATATCTTGATTAATGAGCTGCCCAGGCTCCTCAAATGAGGATAGATCTACACAGCCCTCGACTGTACCCAAATTATATCATCTAAACTGGGCACTGATGCACTGTCTGACACAACCTGATCCAGAACCTCCTGACCAACACCCAGGCAGCTGACCGCACACTGAGCATATCAGACTCGCCATGGCCTTAGTTCGTCATCTCTACCCAACAGCGGTTTTTTAGGCTTCAGAACCTAGACATTATCTCCAACCACTGCCCAGGGTTGAAAATGATGCAGAAATCAGAACACCTTCCCCATGGCAAGAGACCTTGTGATTGGCATGTTGTCCAAAGTTCAGAGTAGTGGAAACCAGTGTGGCCCATGAGGCCCCGCCCATGATCGCATGCCACATTGGTCACAAACACACATTCTGACCCTCAGCCTGAGCCCAGTCCTCAAGTAAGGCCTCTCCGTGGCTGGATGAAGAGACAGCATATTGGGCCTGCGTTGACCCAGGCCCTAATTTTTAACCATAGTTTGGGTTGTCCCTTCACTCTTCCCCAGGGCTCTGCTTTGGAATTCCTCTTTTGTTCGACACCTGAGGTAATAAACCTGAAAGGAGACCTCCCATTCCACAGATTGACGAAAAACAATTGGGACCGGGCCAAATCCACAGAGAGGAAGATTAGTCCATGGCCCATGAGGCCTCCCCACATTCCATGGCCATCGTTGACACAAAATCCAGAGAAAAACGCCTGAGCAAGTGCATCAGAATCGTTCTTTCTTCATAAACTGAAGAGTTCTTCTCATGGTTTGTAGATTGGGCCTGCCATACCTACGTCCCCAATCCTTAGCTGAGGTTGTTTTTTCAGACTACTGTCCTCAAAGTCCTGGGCCACACACCCTGGAGCCACACATTAGGACTGTGCCTACCCAATCCATGGGAATTCTGCCCATTCCATTGTCCAAAATCGTACAAATTAGGAGAACCCTCCAAAGTCCCCGAGGCCATCCCAATAGTGTAGGTCTCCGGGGACAAACAAGGGCGGTCTGACACCAGGTGAGCATCTACCTCTACTCATTCCATAGATGGATCAGACGATCGCTCAGGTTGGAGTTTCTGTCCCTGATGGCCCCTTCATGAATGGGGGGGCATCACGAGGCCATGGGGATTTTCCCAATGGGAGTTGTGAGAAGCTCCAAACTGCAGAGTGTCTTCTGCAGGACAATTGAGACCGGTTGTTTGGCTCCAGGCCAATGATTCTGAGAAGGGTTCTAAGGATGGATGGCTGGGTAGCCCACCGCGCATTCCAATTGTCTCCTAGCAACAAGACAGGTTAGATCTCCTGGATCTGTGGGGAGCAACCGAGGACGCTGAGATGAAAAGGACACCCCTGGGGATGGGTCCTAACGTGCTTTTGTGTCTATGGAGACCTTGGAATGAAGCAGTGGCACTGGGGCCCTAAAGGGTTCTCCTAAACAGAGGTTTGACACAGCTCCAACGTGCAAGTTTCACATGTGTAGATGAGATGTTTTCTGATGGGTGAGTCAAGAAACAGCTAGATGCTGCTTTTGAAATCCAGGCCTCTGAGGAGAGATGCCTGGAAACCAAAGCAATGGATCTGATTAGTGCCTAGGGGCCTGTTCTTTCCTTCATACCTCTGGGGACATCTGTCTATGGGTCTGAGTGCAGGTAGGTGCTCAGTTGGGCTCAGATTGCCCCTGTATTTCCTGGGAAGCCACCACTATTGAGATGGATCAGGGACTTTGGAGGTTTATCCTATTAGAAGGGTTGTGGCCATTGGAATGGGCACACACAATTCCCTTGGAGAGGGCAAGTTCAGTCCTCAGGTTTGGCTCCAGGGGCCTGAGCCTGTAGGTTGTGTAGTCCAGGGCTGTTTGGACAGTTGTCTGAAAACACAAACTCGGCTTATGTTTCGGGTCATAGGTATGGCAGGACTGATCTACAGACCATGAGGAGAACTCTTCGGTATTTGAAAGAAGGGCGAGTGTGAGGCTCCTGCTCAAGTTATTGTCTCTGGATATCGTGTCACTCATGGTCGTGGAATTTCTGGTTGTCTTCATGCGAAATGGACGAGTCTTACTCTCTGGTGTTTGGCCCCGTCCAAAGAGTTTGGGGACATTCTGTGGGCTGGAAGAAGTCCGTTTTTTTTTGTTGTTGTTGTTGTTGTTGTTTTCTTTTTTAACCTCAGGTGTCCCACCAAATGAGGGATTCCAGAGTAGAGCCCTGGGGAGGGGCGACTGGACAATCAGAAATCTGGTTAAAAATTGGGGCCTAGGGACATGTCAAGCCCATTATGACATCTAATGGTCCAGCCACTGAGAGGACTTACTAGAGGACAGGACTCATGCTGAGGGTCACAATGCGTGTGTATTGTCTCGTCGCACTCAAGAATGGGAAGGGCCTCAGGGTGAATGCTGGTTTCTCCTACACTGAACGTTGGACAACGTGCCAACCACAAGGGTTCTTGCCATGGGTAAGGAGGAGTTCTGATTTCTGCATCACACTCACCCCTGGGCAGTGATTGGAGATAAGGTCTCGGTTCTGAAGCCTGAAAACTGAGGTAGGGAATAGATGATGACCTAAGGCCATGGCGGGTTTTATGTGCTCAGTGTGCGGTCAGGTTTCTGGGTGTTGGTCAGGAGGTCCCGGCTCAGGTTGTGTTCGACAGTGCATTAGTGCCCAGTTTAGACTATATAATTTGTGTAAAGTCGAGTGCTGTGTAGGTTTACCCTCATTTCAGGTGCCTGGGCAGCTCATGAGGCAATAATTTTTTTTCTAGAGGGCAGGCAGAGTGCTGCATTGTGGGTCCGGAATTGCCAAACTTGAGGGCTTCGGGGCCAGGAGTGTGAGGATGGAAGTCTGAGAAGACAAGCTAGACTTGTGTTTAAGGGCGAGAGCACGGCAGGTTCCCCCTGCAGATCTGAACCAATATCTCATGCATCTGAAGTCAGGGCGAGGATCAGATGTTGGCTCAGGGTGGAGTTTCTGTGGATGACGGCCGCTTCATGAACGGAGAGGAATCTCGAGGCCATTGAGGTTTTCCCATTTTGGGAGTTGTGGGATGCCCCCTTCAAGTATTCCTTCTGCGGGACAATTGAGACCTGTTGGACAGCTCCAGGACATCCCATATGGAATAACTCCAGAGCACAGTTCGCGGAAGGCTGCCTGGGAAGCCCGCCTCGCATTCCAATTGTCTCCTAGCAACAAGACAGTTTAGATCTGATATCTCTGCCGGAGCAACCGGGGTGGCTGAGTTGAAATGGACTTTCCTGAGGATGGGTCCTAATGTGTTTTTGTGTCCATGAGTGCCTTGGAATGGGACGGTGGCACCGGGAGCCTGAAGTACTCTCCTAAGCTTTGGACATGGCTCCCATGCACAGGTTTCCTTGTGGAGACGAGATGAGTTCTGATGGGTGCCTCAGGAAAACCCCTATGCTCGTATTTGAATGAGGCTTTTTAGGAGACATGCCTGTAACCCAAGCAATGGATCCTATTATGGCCTAGGGTCCTGTCTGGTTCAATCTTCTTCTCTGGGGACATCCATCTATGGTATGAGTGGAGGTCGATTATCAGCTGGTTTCAGACAGCCCTTGTTTGTTCCAGGCGACCTACACTATTGGGATGGCCTCAAGGACTTTGGAGGTTTCTCCTAATTTGTACGATTTTGGATCATGGAATGGGCAGAATTCCCATGGATTGGTAGGCACAGTCCGAATGTGTGGCTCCATGGGCCCAGCCTGGAGGGTGTGTGGCCCAAGACTTTGAGGACAGAAGTCTGAAAACACAAACTCAGCTAGGGTTTGGGGACATAAGTATGGCAGGCCCGATCTACAAACCATGAGAAGAACTCTTCAGATATGAAGAAAGTGCGAGTCTGAGGCGCTTGCTCAGGCTTTTGTCTCTGGATTTTGAATCAGCGATGGCCGTGGAATATCGGGGAGGCCTCTTGGGCCATGGAGGAATCTACCTCTCTGAGGATTTTCCCCGATTCCAAATTGCTTTTCGTCAATCAGTGGGGTGGGAGGACTCATTTCAGTTTTGTTACCTCAGGTGTCCCACCAAAAGAGGAATTCCAAAGCAAAGCCGTGGGGAAGACTGAAGGGACAACCCGAACTATGGTTAAAAATTGGGGCCTAGGGGCATGGCAAGCCCAATATGCTATCTCTTCATCCAGCCACTGAGTGGCCTTACTTGAGGACTGGGCTCAGCCTGAGGGTCACAATGTGTGTTTGTGACCAATGTGGCCCGCCAGCATGGGCGGGGCCTCATGGGCCACACTGGTTTCAACTACACTGAACGTTGGACAACATGCCAACCACAAGGTTTCTTGCCATGAGGAAGGAGTTCTGATTTCTGCATCACCTTCAACCCTGGGCAGTGATTGGAGATAAGGTCTAGGTTCTGAAACCTGAAAACCGAGGTTGGGAAGAGATGACGACCTAAGGCAATGGCGGCTCAATGTGCTCAGTGTGCGGACAGCTGTCCGGGAGGGGGCCGGGGGTCCAGGCTCAGGCTGTGTCAGAAAGGGCATTAGTGCCCTGGTCAGCCTATGTATTTGGGGTACAGCCAAGGTCGGTGTAGGTTGATCCTCATTTGGGGTTACTGGGTAGCCCCAGAGGACAATGTTTTTCTTCTGGAGGGCAGGCAGAGTGCTGCATTGTAGTTCTGGATTGCCAAACTGGAGGGCTTGTGGGCCAGTAGTCTGACGACAAAAGTCTGAGTACACAACCTAGGCTTAGGTTACTGGGTGAGGCCATGGCAGGCACAATCTACAGACCTGAATCGAGATCTCGTGCATCTGAAGTCAGGGCGAGGATCAGACGATCGCTCAGGTTGGAGTTTCTGTCCCTGATGGCCCCTTCATGAATGGGGGGGCATCACGAGGCGATGGGGATTTTCCCAATGGGAGTTGTGAGAAGCTCCAAACTGCAGATTGTCTTCTGCAGGACAATTGAGACCGGTTGTTTGGCTCCAGGCCAATGATTCTGAGAAGGGTTCTAAGGATGGATGGCTGGGTAGCCCACCTCTATTCCAATTGTCTCCTAGCAACAAGACAGGTTAGATCTCCTGGATCTGTGGGGAGCAACCGAGGAAGCTGAGATGAAAAGGACACCCCTGAGGATGGATCCTAACGTGCTTTTGTGTCTATGGAGACCTTGGAATGAAGCAGTGGCACTGGGGCCCTAAAGGGTTCTCCTAAACAGAGGCTTTGACACAGCTCCAACGTGCAAGTTTCCCATGTGTAGATGAGATGTTTTCTGATGGGTGAGTCAAGAAACAGCTAGATGCTGCTTTTGAAATCCAGGCCTCTGAGGAGAGATGCCTGGAAACCAAAGCAATGGATCTGATTAGTGCCTAGGGGCCTGTTCTTTCCTTCATACCTCTGGGGACATCTGTCTATGGGTCTGAGTGCAGGTAGGTGCTCAGTTGGGCTCAGATTGCCCCTGTATTTCCTGGGAAGCCACCACTATTGAGATGGATCAGGGACTTTGGAGGTTTATCCTATTAGAAGGGTTGTGGCCATTGGAATGGGCACACACAATTCCCTTGGAGAGGGCAAGTACAGTCCTCAGTTTCGGCTCCAGGGGCCTGAGCCTGTAGGTTGTGTAGGCCAGGGCTGTTTGGACAGTTGTCTGAAAACACAAACTCGGCTTATGTTTCGGGTCATAGGTATGGCAGGACTGATCTACAGACCATGAGGAAAACTCTTCGGTATTTGAAAGAAGGGCGAGTGTGAGGCTCCTGCTCAAGTTATTGTCTCTGGATATCGTGTCACTCATGGTCGTGGAATTTCTGGGTGTCTTCATGGGAAATGGACGAGTCTTACTCTCTGGTGGTTTGGCCCCTCCAAAGAGTTTGGGGACATTCTTTGGGCTGGAAGAAGTCCGTTTTTTTTTTTGTTGTTGTTGTTGTTGTTTTCTTTTTTAACCTCAGGTGTCCCACCAAATGAGGGATTCCAGAGTAGAGCCCTGGGGAGGGGCGACTGGACAATCAGAAATCTGGTTAAAAATTGGGGCCTAGGGACATGTCAAGCCCATTATGACATCTAATGGTCCAGCCACTGAGAGGACTTACTAGAGGACAGGACTCATGCTGAGGGTCACAATGCGTGTGTATGCGCTCGTAACACTCAAGATTGGGCGGGGCCTCAGGGTGAATGCTGGTTTCTCCTACACTGAACGTTGGACAACGTGCCAACCACAAGGGTTCTTGCCATGGGAAAGGAGGAGTCCTGATTTCTGCATCACACTCACCCCTGGGCAGTGATTGGAGGTAAGGTCTCGGTTCTGAAGCCTGAAAACTGAGGTAGGGAAGAGATGATGACCTAAGGCCATGGCGGGTTTTATGTGCTCAGTGTGCGGTCAGCTTTCTGGGTGTTGGTCACGAGGTCCGGGCTCAGGTTGTGTTCGACAGTGCATTAGTGCCCAGGTTAGACTATATAATTTGGGTAAAGTCGAGTGCTGTGTAGGTTTACCCTCATTTCAGGTGCCTGGGCAGCTCATGAGGCAATAATTTTTTTTCTAGAGGGCAGGCAGAGTGCTGCATTGTGGGTCCGGAATTGCCAAACTTGATGTCTTCGGGGCCAGGAGTGTGAGGACGGAAGTCTGAGAAGACAAGCTAGACTTGTGTTTCAGGGCGAGGGCACGGCAGGTTCCCCCTGCAGATCTGAACCAATATCTCATGCATCTGAAGTCAGGGCGAGGATCAGACTTTGGCTCAGGTGGAAGTTTCTGAGCATGACGGACGCTTCATGAAGGGAGTGAAATCTCGAGGCCATTGAGGTTTTCCCATTTTGGGAGTTGTGGGATGCCCCCTTCAAGGATTCCTTCTGCGGGACAATTGAGACCTGTTGGAGAGCTCCAGGACATCCCATATGGAATAACTCCAGAGCACCGTTCGCGGTTGGATGCCTGGGAAGCCCGCCTCCCATTCCAATTGTCTCCTAGCAACAAGACAGTTTAGATCTGATGTCTCTGCCGGAGCAACCGGGGTGGCTGAGTTGAAATGGACTTTCCTGAGGATGGGTCCTAATGTGTTTTTGTGTCGATGAGGGCCTTGGAATGGGGCGGTGGCACCGGGACCCTGAAGTACTCTCCTAAGCTTTGGACATGGCTCCCATGCACAGGTTTCCATGTGGAGACGAGATGAGTTCTGATGGGTGCCTCAGGAAAACCCCTATGCTCGTATTGGAATCAGGCTTTTGAGGACACATGCCTGTAACCAAAAGCAATGGATCCTATTATGGCCTAGTGTCCTGTCTGGTTCAATCTTCTTCTCTGGGGACATCCATCTATGGTATGAATGGAGGTCGATTATCAGCTGGTGTCAGACAGCCCTTGTTTGTTCCGGGCGACCTACACTATTCGGATGGCCTCAGGGACTTTGGAGGTTGCTCCTTATTTGTACGGTTTTGGACCATGGAATGGGCAGAATTTCCATGGATTGGTAGGCACAGTCCTAATGTGTGGCTCCAGGGTCCCAGCCTGGAGGGTGTGTGGCCCAAGACTTTGAGGACAGAAGTCTGAAAACACAAACTCAGCTTAGGTTTGGGGACGTAGGTATGGCAGGCCCGATCTACAAACCATGAGAAGAACTCTTCAGGATATGAAGAAAGTGCGAGTCTGAGGCGCTTGCTCAGGCTTTTGTCTCTGGATTTTGTATCAGCGATGGCCGTGGAATGTCGGGGAGGCCTCATGGGCCATGGACGAATCTTCTTCTCTGAGGATTTGGCCGGATTCCCAATTTCTTTTCGTCAATCTGTGGGATGGGAGGACTCATTTCAGTTTTGTTACCTCATGTGTCCCACCAAAAGAGGAATTCCAAAGCCAAGCCGTGGGGAAGACTGAAGGGACAACCAGAACTATGGTTAAAAATTGAAGCCTAGGGGCATGGCAAGCCCAATATGCTATGTCTTCATCCGGCCACTGAGTGACCTTACTTGAGGACTGGGCTCAGCCTGAGCATCACAATGTGTGTTTGTGACCAATGTGGCCCGCC
Source organism: Mustela nivalis (assembly GCF_964662115.1). Classification (NCBI taxonomy): domain Eukaryota; kingdom Metazoa; phylum Chordata; class Mammalia; order Carnivora; family Mustelidae; genus Mustela; species Mustela nivalis. Next base: position 55,675 of record NW_028134413.1, on the reverse strand, counting down.
AGCATGGGCGGGGCCTCATGGGCCACACTGGTTTCAACTACACTGAACATTGGACAACATGCCAACCACAAGGTTTCTTGCCATGGGGAAGGAGTTCTGATTTCTGCATCACCTTCAACCCTGGGCAGTGATTGGAGATAAGGTCAAGGTTCTGAAACCTGAAAACCGAGGTTGGGAAGAGATGACGACCTAAGGCCATGGAAGCTAGATGTGCTCAGTGTGCGGCCAGCTGTCTGTGAGGGGCCAGGGCGTCCAGGCTCAGGCTGTGTCAGAAAGGGCATTAGTGCCCTGGTCAGCCTATGTATTTGGGGTACAGCCATGGTCGGTGCAGGTTGATCCTCATTTGGGGTTACTGGGTAGACCCAGAGGACAATGTTGTTCTTCTGGAGGGCCGGCAGAGTGCTGCATTGTAGTTCTGGATTGCCAAACTGGAGGGCTTGTGGCCCAGTAGTCTGACGACAAACGTCTGAGAACACAAGCTAGGCTTAGGTTTCTGGGTGAGGCCATGGCAGGCACAATCTACAGACCTGAATCGAGATCTCGTGCATCTGAAGTCAGGGCTAGGATCAGACGATCGCTCAGGTTGGAGTTTCTGTTCCTGATGGCCCCTTCATGAATGGGGGGGGCATCACGAGGCCATGGGGGTTTTCCCACGAGGGGAGTTGTGAGAAGCTCCAAACTGCAGAGAGTCTTCTGCAGGACAATTGAAACCTGTTGTTTGGGTCCAGGCCAATGATTCTGAGCAGGGTTCTAAGGATGGATGGCTGGGTAGCCCACCGCGCATTCCAATTGTCTCCTAGCAATAAGACTGGTTAGATCTCCTGGATCTGTGGGGATCAACCGAGGACGCTGAGTTGAAATGGACACCCCTGGGGATGGGTCCTAACGTGCTTTTGTGTCTATGGAGACCTTGGAATGAAGCGGTGGCACTGGGGCCCTAAAGGGTTCTCCTAAAGAGAGGCTTTGACACAGCTCCATCGTGCAAGTTTCCCATGTGTAGATGAGATGTTTTCTGATGGGTGAGTCAAGAAACAGCTAGATGCTGCTTTGGAAATCCAGGCCTCTGAGGAGAGATGCCTGGAAAGCAAAGCAATGGATCTGATTAGTGCCTAGGGGCCTGTTCTTTCTTTTTTACCTCTGGGGACATCTGTCTATGTGTCTGAGTGCAGGTAGGTGCTCAGTTGGGCTCAGATTGCCCCTGTTTTTCCTGGGAAGCCACCACTATTGAGATGGATCAGGGACTTTGGAGGTTTATCCTATTAGAAGGTTTGTGGCCATTGGAATGGGCACACACAATTCCCTTGGAGAGGGCAAGTACAGTCCTCAGGTTCGGCTCCAGGGGCCTGAGCCTGTAGGTTGTGTAGGCCAGGGCTGTTTGGAAGTTGTTTGAAAACACAAACTCGGCTTATGTTTCGGGTCATATGTATGGCAGGACTGATCTACAGACCATGAGGAGAACTCTTTGGGATTTGAAAGAAGGGCGAGTGTGAGGCTCCTGCTCAAGTTTTTGTCTCTGGATATCGTGTCACTCATGGTCGTGGAATTTCTGGGTGACTTCATGGGAAATGGACGAGTCTTACTCTCTGGTTGTTTGGCCCCGTCTAAAGAGTTTGGGGTCATTCTGTGGGCTGGAAGAAGTTCGTTTTTTTTTTTTTTGTTTTGTTGTTGTTGTTGTTGTTTTCTTTTTTAACCTCAGGTGTCCCACCAAATGATGGATTCCAGAGTAGAGCCCTGGGGAGGGTTGACTGGACAATCAGAAATCTGGTTAAAAATTGGGGCCTAGGGACATGTCAAGCCCATTATGACATCTAATGGTCCAGCCACTGAGAGGACTTACTAGAGGACAGGACTCATGCTGAGGGTCACAATGCATGTGTATGCGCTCGTAACACTCAAGAATGGGCGGGGCCTCAGGGTGAATGCTGGTTTCTCCTACACTGAACGTTGGACAACGTGCCAACCACAAGGGTTCTTGCCAATGGTAAGGAGGAGTCCTGTTTTCTGCATCACACTCACCCCTGGGCAGTGATTGGAGATAAGGTCTCGGTTCTGAAGCCTGAAAACTGAGGTAGGGAAGAGATGATGACCTAAGGCCATGGCGGGTTTTATGTGCTCAGTGTGTGGTCAGCTTTCTGGGTGTTGGTCATGAGGTCCGGGCTCAGGTTGTGTTCGACAGTGCATTAGTGCCCAGGTTAGACTATATAATTTGGGTAAAGTCGAGTGCTGTGTAGGTTTACCCTCATTTCAGGTGCCTGGGCAGCTCATGAGTCAATAATTTTTTTTCTAGAGGGCAGGCAGAGTGCTGCATTGTGGGTCCGGAATTGCCAAACTTGAGGTCTTCGGGGCCAGTAGTGTGAGGACGGAAGTCTGAGAAGACAAGCTAGACTTGGGTATCAGGGCGAGGGCACGGCAGGTACCCCCTGCAGATCTGAACCAATATCTCATCCATCTGAAGTCAGGGCGAGGATCAGACTTTGGCTCAGGTGGAAGTTTCTGAACATGACGGCCGCTTCATGAAGGGAGCGGAATCTCGAGGCCATTGAGGTTTTCCCACGTTGGGAGTTGTGGGATGCCCCCTTCAAGGATTCCTTCTGCGGGACAATTGAGACCTGTTGGACAGCTCCAGGACATCCCATTTGGAATGACTCCAGAGCACAGTTCGCGGTTGGATGCCTGGGAAGCCTGCCTCGCATTCCAATTGTCTCCTAGCAACAAGACTGTTTAGATCTGATGGCTCTGCGGGAGCAACCGGGGTGGCTGAGTTGAAATGGACTTTCCTGAGGATGGGTCCTAATGTGTTTTTGTGTCCATGAGGGCCTTGGAATGGGGCGGTGGCACCGGGACCCTGAAGTACTCTCCTAAGCTTTGGACATGGCTCCCATGCACAGGTTTCCTTGTGGAGACGAGATGAGTTCTGATGGGTGCCTCAGGAAAACCCCTATGCTCGTATTGGAATCAGGCTTTTGAGGACACATGCCTGTAACCCAAAGCAATGGATCCTATTATGGCCTAGGGTCCTGTCTGGTTCAATCTTCTTCTCTGGGGACATCCATCTATGGTATGAATGGAGGTCGATTATCAGCTGGTGTCAGACAGCCCTTTTTTGTTCCGGGCGACCTACACTATTCGGATGGCCTCAGGGACTTTGGAGGTTGCTCCTAATTTGTACGGTTTTGGACCATGGAATGGGCAGAATTTCCATGGATTGGTAGGCACAGTCCTAATGTGTGGCTCCAGGGGCCCAGCCTGGAGGGTGTGTGTCCCAAGACTTTGAGGACAGAAGTCTGAAAACACAAACTCAACTTAGGTTTGGGGACGTAGGTATGGCAGGCCCGATCTACAAACCATGAGAAGAATTCTTCAGGATATGAAGAAAGTGCGAGTCTGAGGCGCTTGCTCAGGCTTTTGTCTCTGGATTTTGGATCAGCGATGGCCGTGGAATGTCGGGGAGGCCTCATGGGCCATGGACGAATCTTCTTCTCTGAGGATTTGGCCGGATTCCCAATTTCTTTTCGTCAATCTGTGGGATGGGAGGACTCATTTCAGTTTTGTTACCTCAGATGTCCCACCAAAAGAGGAATTCCAAAGCCAAGCCGTGGGGAAGACTGAAGGGACAACCCGAACTATGGTTAAAAATTGGGGCCTAGGGGCATGGCAAGCCCAATATGCTATCTCTTCATCCGGCCACTGAGTGACCTTACTTGAGGACTGGGCTCAGCCTGAGCATCACAATGTGTGTTTGTGACTAATGTGGCCCGCCAGCATGGGCGGGGCCTCATGGGCCACACTGGTTTCAACTACACTGAACATTGGACAACATGCCAACCACAAGGTTTCTTGCCATGGGGAAGGAGTTCTGATTTCTGCATCACCTTCAACCCTGGGCAGTGATTGGAGATAAGGTCAAGGTTCTGAAACCTGAAAACCGAGGTTGGGAAGAGATGACGACCTAAGGCCATGGAAGCTAGATGTGCTCAGTGTGCGGCCAGCTGTCTGTGAGGGGCCAGGGCGTCCAGGCTCAGGCTGTGTCAGAAAGGGCATTAGTGCCCTGGTCAGCCTATGTATTTGGGGTACAGCCATGGTCGGTGCAGGTTGATCCTCATTTGGGGTTACTGGGTAGACCCAGAGGACAATGTTGTTCTTCTGGAGGGCCGGCAGAGTGCTGCATTGTAGTTCTGGATTGCCAAACTGGAGGGCTTGTGGCCCAGTAGTCTGACGACAAACGTCTGAGAACACAAGCTAGGCTTAGGTTTCTGGGTGAGGCCATGGCAGGCACAATCTACAGACCTGAATCGAGATCTCGTGCATCTGAAGTCAGGGCTAGGATCAGACGATCGCTCAGGTTGGAGTTTCTGTTCCTGATGGCCCCTTCATGAATGGGGGGGGCATCACGAGGCCATGGGGGTTTTCCCACGAGGGGAGTTGTGAGAAGCTCCAAACTGCAGAGAGTCTTCTGCAGGACAATTGAAACCTGTTGTTTGGGTCCAGGCCAATGATTCTGAGCAGGGTTCTAAGGATGGATGGCTGGGTAGCCCACCGCGCATTCCAATTGTCTCCTAGCAATAAGACTGGTTAGATCTCCTGGATCTGTGGGGATCAACCGAGGACGCTGAGTTGAAATGGACACCCCTGGGGATGGGTCCTAACGTGCTTTTGTGTCTATGGAGACCTTGGAATGAAGCGGTGGCACTGGGGCCCTAAAGGGTTCTCCTAAAGAGAGGCTTTGACACAGCTCCATCGTGCAAGTTTCCCATGTGTAGATGAGATGTTTTCTGATGGGTGAGTCAAGAAACAGCTAGATGCTGCTTTGGAAATCCAGGCCTCTGAGGAGAGATGCCTGGAAAGCAAAGCAATGGATCTGATTAGTGCCTAGGGGCCTGTTCTTTCTTTTTTACCTCTGGGGACATCTGTCTATGTGTCTGAGTGCAGGTAGGTGCTCAGTTGGGCTCAGATTGCCCCTGTTTTTCCTGGGAAGCCACCACTATTGAGATGGATCAGGGACTTTGGAGGTTTATCCTATTAGAAGGTTTGTGGCCATTGGAATGGGCACACACAATTCCCTTGGAGAGGGCAAGTACAGTCCTCAGGTTCGGCTCCAGGGGCCTGAGCCTGTAGGTTGTGTAGGCCAGGGCTGTTTGGAAGTTGTTTGAAAACACAAACTCGGCTTATGTTTCGGGTCATATGTATGGCAGGACTGATCTACAGACCATGAGGAGAACTCTTTGGGATTTGAAAGAAGGGCGAGTGTGAGGCTCCTGCTCAAGTTTTTGTCTCTGGATATCGTGTCACTCATGGTCGTGGAATTTCTGGGTGACTTCATGGGAAATGGACGAGTCTTACTCTCTGGTGGTTTGGCCCCGTCTAAAGAGTTTGGGGTCATTCTGTGGGCTGGAAGAAGTTCGTTTTTTTTTTTTTGTTTTGTTGTTGTTGTTGTTGTTTTCTTTTTTAACCTCAGGTGTCCCACCAAATGATGGATTCCAGAGTAGAGCCCTGGGGAGGGTTGACTGGACAATCAGAAATCTGGTTAAAAATTGGGGCCTAGGGACATGTCAAGCCCATTATGACATCTAATGGTCCAGCCACTGAGAGGACTTACTAGAGGACAGGACTCATGCTGAGGGTCACAATGCATGTGTATGCGCTCGTAACACTCAAGAATGGGCGGGGCCTCAGGGTGAATGCTGGTTTCTCCTACACTGAACGTTGGACAACGTGCCAACCACAAGGGTTCTTGCCAATGGTAAGGAGGAGTCCTGTTTTCTGCATCACACTCACCCCTGGGCAGTGATTGGAGATAAGGTCTCGGTTCTGAAGCCTGAAAACTGAGGTAGGGAAGAGATGATGACCTAAGGCCATGGCGGGTTTTATGTGCTCAGTGTGTGGTCAGCTTTCTGGGTGTTGGTCATGAGGTCCGGGCTCAGGTTGTGTTCGACAGTGCATTAGTGCCCAGGTTAGACTATATAATTTGGGTAAAGTCGAGTGCTGTGTAGGTTTACCCTCATTTCAGGTGCCTGGGCAGCTCATGAGTCAATAATTTTTTTTCTAGAGGGCAGGCAGAGTGCTGCATTGTGGGTCCGGAATTGCCAAACTTGAGGTCTTCGGGGCCAGTAGTGTGAGGACGGAAGTCTGAGAAGACAAGCTAGACTTGGGTATCAGGGCGAGGGCACGGCAGGTACCCCCTGCAGATCTGAACCAATATCTCATCCATCTGAAGTCAGGGCGAGGATCAGACTTTGGCTCAGGTGGAAGTTTCTGAACATGACGGCCGCTTCATGAAGGGAGCGGAATCTCGAGGCCATTGAGGTTTTCCCACGTTGGGAGTTGTGGGATGCCCCCTTCAAGGATTCCTTCTGCGGGACAATTGAGACCTGTTGGACAGCTCCAGGACATCCCATTTGGAATGACTCCAGAGCACAGTTCGCGGTTGGATGCCTGGGAAGCCTGCCTCGCATTCCAATTGTCTCCTAGCAACAAGACTGTTTAGATCTGATGGCTCTGCGGGAGCAACCGGGGTGGCTGAGTTGAAATGGACTTTCCTGAGGATGGGTCCTAATGTGTTTTTGTGTCCATGAGGGCCTTGGAATGGGGCGGTGGCACCGGGACCCTGAAGTACTCTCCTAAGCTTTGGACATGGCTCCCATGCACAGGTTTCCTTGTGGAGACGAGATGAGTTCTGATGGGTGCCTCAGGAAAACCCCTATGCTCGTATTGGAATCAGGCTTTTGAGGACACATGCCTGTAACCCAAAGCAATGGATCCTATTATGGCCTAGGGTCCTGTCTGGTTCAATCTTCTTCTCTGGGGACATCCATCTATGGTATGAATGGAGGTCGATTATCAGCTGGTGTCAGACAGCCCTTTTTTGTTCCGGGCGACCTACACTATTCGGATGGCCTCAGGGACTTTGGAGGTTGCTCCTAATTTGTACGGTTTTGGACCATGGAATGGGCAGAATTTCCATGGATTGGTAGGCACAGTCCTAATGTGTGGCTCCAGGGGCCCAGCCTGGAGGGTGTGTGTCCCAAGACTTTGAGGACAGAAGTCTGAAAACACAAACTCAACTTAGGTTTGGGGACGTAGGTATGGCAGGCCCGATCTACAAACCATGAGAAGAATTCTTCAGGATATGAAGAAAGTGCGAGTCTGAGGCGCTTGCTCAGGCTTTTGTCTCTGGATTTTGGATCAGCGATGGCCGTGGAATGTCGGGGAGGCCTCATGGGCCATGGACGAATCTTCTTCTCTGAGGATTTGGCCGGATTCCCAATTTCTTTTCGTCAATCTGTGGGATGGGAGGACTCATTTCAGTTTTGTTACCTCAGATGTCCCACCAAAAGAGGAATTCCAAAGCCAAGCCGTGGGGAAGACTGAAGGGACAACCCGAACTATGGTTAAAAATTGGGGCCTAGGGGCATGGCAAGCCCAATATGCTATCTCTTCATCCGGCCACTGAGTGACCTTACTTGAGGACTGGGCTCAGCCTGAGCATCACAATGTGTGTTTGTGACTAATGTGGCCCGCCAGCATGGGCGGGGCCTCATGGGCCACACTGGTTTCAACTACACTGAACATTGGACAACATGCCAACCACAAGGTTTCTTGCCATGGGGAAGGAGTTCTGATTTCTGCATCACCTTCAACCCTGGGCAGTGATTGGAGATAAGGTCAAGGTTCTGAAACCTGAAAACCGAGGTTGGGAAGAGATGACGACCTAAGGCCATGGAAGCTAGATGTGCTCAGTGTGCGGCCAGCTGTCTGGGAGGGGCCAGGGGGTCCAGGCTCAGGCTGTGTCAGAAAGGGCATTAGTGCCCTGGTCAGCCTATGTATTTGGGGTACAGCCATGGTCGGTGCAGGTTGATCCTCATTTGGGGTTACTGGGTAGACCCAGAGGACAATGTTTTTCTTCTGGAGGGCCGGCAGAGTGCTGCATTGTAGTTCTGGATTGCCAAACTGGAGGTCTTGTGGGCCAGTAGTCTGACGACAAAAGTCTGAGAACACAAGCTAGGCTTAGGTTTCTGGGTGAGGCCATGGCAGGCACAATCTACAGACCTGAATCGAGATCTCGTGCATCTGAAGTCAGGGCTAGGATCAGACGATCGCTCAGGTTGGAGTTTCTGTTCCTGATGGCCCCTTCATGAATGGGGGGGGGGGCATCACGAGGACATGGGGGTTTTCCCACGAGGGGAGTTGTGAGAAGCTCCAAACTGCAGAGAGTCTTCTGCAGGACAATTGAAACCTGTTATTTGGGTCCAGGCCAATGATTCTGAGCAGGGTTCTAAGGATGGATGGCTGGGTAGCCCACCGCGCATTCCAATTGTCTCCTAGCAATAAGACAGGTTAGATCTCCTGGATCTGTGGGGAGCAACCGAGGACGCTGAGTTGAAATGGACACCCCTGGGGATGGGTCCTAACGTGCTTTTGTGTCTATGGAGACCTTGGAATGAAGCGGTGGCACTGGGGCCCTAAAGGGTTCTCCTAAAGAGAGGCTTTGACACAGCTCCAACGTGCAAGTTTCCCATGTGTAGATGAGATGTTTTCTGATGGGTGAGTCAAGAAACAGCTAGATGCTGCTTTTGAAATCCAGGCCTCTGAGGAGAGATGCCTGGAAAGCAAAGCAATGGATCTGATTAGTGCCTAGGGGCCTGTTCTTTCCTTTTTACCTCTGGGGACATCTGTCTATGTGTCTGAGTGCAGGTAGGTGCTCAGTTGGGCTCAGATTGCCCCTGTCTTTCCTGGGAAGCCACCACTATTGAGATGGATCAGGGACTTTGGAGGTTTATCCTATTAGATGGATTGTGGCCATTGGAATGGGCACACACAATTCCCTTGGAGACGCCAAGTACAGTCCTGAGGTTCAGCTCCAGGGGCCTGAGCCTGTAGGTTGTGTAGGCCAGGGCTGTTTGGAAGTTGTCTGAAAACACAAACTCGGCTTATGTTTCGGTTCATATGTATGGCAGGACTGATCTACAGACCATGAGGAGAACTCTTCGGGATTTGAAAGAAGGGCGAGTGTCAGGCTCCTGCTCAAATTTTTGTCTCTGGATATCGTGTCACTCATGGTCGCGGAATTTCTGGGTGACTTCATGGGAAATGGACGAGTCTTACTCTCTGGAGGTTTGGCCCCGTCTAAAGAGTTTGGGGTCATTCTTTGGGCTGGAAGAAGTTCGTTTTTTTTTTTTGTTGTTGTTGTTGTTTTCTTTTTTAACCTCAGGTGTCCCACCAAATGATGGATTCCAGAGTAGAGCCCTGGGGAGGGGCGACTGGACAATCAGATATCTGGTTAAAAATTGGGGCCTAGGGACATGTCAAGCCCATTATGACATCTAATGTTCCAGCCACTGAGAGGACTTACTAGAGGCCAGGACTCATGCTGAGGGTCACAATGCGTGTGTATGCGCTCGTAAGACTCAAGAATTGGCGGGGCCTCAGGGTGAATGCTGGTTTCTCCTACACTGAACGTTGGACAACGTGCCAACCACAAGGGTTCTTGCCATGGGTAAGGAGGAGTCCTGATTTCTGCATCACACTCACCCCTGGGCAGTGATTGGAGATAAGGTCTCGGTTCTGAAGCCTGAAAACTGAGGTAGGGAAGAGATGATGACCTAAGGCCCTGGCGGGTTTTATGTGCTCAGTGTGCGGTCAGCTTTCTGGGTGTTGGTCACGAGTTCCGGGCTCAGGTTGTGTTCGACAGTGCATTAGTGCCCAGGTTAGACTATATAATTTGGGTAAAGTCGAGTGCTGTGTAGGTTTACCCTCATTTCAGGTGCCTGGGCAGCTCATGAGGCAATAATTTTTTTTCTAGAGGGCAGGCAGAGTGCTGCATTGTGGGTCCGGAATTGCCAAACTTGAGGTCTTCGGGACCAGCAGTGTGAGGACGGAAGTCTGAGAAGAAAAGCTAGACTTGGGTATCAGGGCGAGGGCACGGCAGGTACCCCCTGCAGATCTGAACCAATATCTCATCCATCTGAAGTCAGGGCGAGGATCAGACTTTGGCTCAGGTGTAAGTTTCTGAACATGAAGGCCGCTTCATGAAGGGAGCGGAATCTCGAGGCCATTGAGGTTTTCCCACGTTGGGAGTTGTGGGATGCCCCCTTCAAGGATTCCTTCTGCGGGACAATTGAGACCTGTTGGATAGCTCCAGGACATCCCATTTGGAATGACTCCAGAGCACAGTTCGCGGTTGGATGCCTGGGAAGCCTGCCTCGCATTCCAATTTTCTCCTAGCAAAAAGACTGTTTAGATCTGATGGCTCTGCGGGAGCAACCGGGGTGGCTGAGTTGAAATGGACTTTCCTGAGGATGGGTCCTAATGTGTTTTTGTGTCCATGAGGGCCTTGGAATGGGGCGGTGGCACCGGGACCCTGAAGTACTCTCCTAAGCTTTGGACATGGCTCCCATGCACAGGTTTCCTTGTGGAGACGAGATGAGTTCTAATGGGTGCCTCAGGAAAACCCCTATGCTCGTATTGGAATCAGGCTTTTGAGGACACATGCCTGTTACCCAAAGCAATGGATCCTATTATGGCCTAGGGTCCTGTCTGGTTCAATCTTCTTCTCTGGGGACATCCATCTATGGTATGAATGGAGGTCGATTATCAGCTGGTGTCAGACAGCCCTTGTTTGTTCCGGGCGACCTACACTATTCGGATGGCCTCAGGGACTTTGGAGGTTGCTCCTAAATTGTACGGTTTTGGACCATGGAATGGGCAGAATTTCCATGGATTGGTAGGCACAGTCCTAATGTGTGGCTCCAGGGGCCCAGCCTGGAGGGTGTGTGTCCCAAGACTTTGAGGACAGAAGTCTGAAAACACAAACTCAACTTAGGTTTGGGGACGTAGGTATGGCAGGCCCGATCTACAAACCATGAGAACTCTTCAGGATATGAAGAAAGTGCGAGTCTGAGGCGCTTGCTCAGGCTTTTGTCTCTGGATTTTGTATCAGCGATGGCCGTGGAATGTCGGGGAGGCCTCATGGGCCATGGACGAATCTTCTTCTCTGAGGATTTGGCCGGATTCCCAATTGCTTTTCGTCAATCTGTGGGATGGGAGGACTCATTTCAGTTTTGTTACCTCAGATGTCCCACCAAAAGAGGAATTCCAAAGCCAAGCCGTGGGGAAGACTGAAGGGACAACCCGAACTATGGTTAAAAATTGGGGCCTAGGGGCATGGCAAGCCCAATATGCTATCTCTTCATCCGGCCACTGAGTGACCTTACTTGAGGACTGGGCTCAGCCTGAGCATCACAATGTGTGTTTGTGACCAATGTGGCCCGCCAGCATGGGCGGGGCCTCATGGGCCACACTGGTTTCAACTACACTGAACATTGCACAACATGCCAACCACAAGGTTTCTTGCCATGGGGAAGGAGTTCTGATTTCTGCATCACCTTCAACCCTGGGCAGTGATTGGAGATAAGGTCAAGGTTCTGAAACCTGAAAACCGAGGTTGGGAAGAGATGACGACCTAAGGCCATGGAAGCTAGATGTGCTCAGTGTGCGGCCAGCTGTCTGGGAGGGGCCAGGGGGTCCAGGCTCAGGCTGTGTCAGAAAGGGCATTAGTGCCCTGGTCAGCCTATGTATTTGGGGTACAGCCATGGTCGGTGCAGGTTGATCCTCATTTGGGGTTACTGGGTAGACCCAGAGGACAATGTTTTTCTTCTGGAGGGCCGGCAGAGTGCTGCATTGTAGTTCTGGATTGCCAAACTGGAGGTCTTGTGGGCCAGTAGTCTGACGACAAAAGTCTGAGAACACAAGCTAGGCTTAGGTTTCTGGGTGAGGCCATGGCAGGCACAATCTACAGACCTGAATCGAGATCTCGTGCATCTGAAGTCAGGGCTAGGATCAGACGATCGCTCAGGTTGGAGTTTCTGTTCCTGATGGCCCCTTCATGAATGGGGGGGGGCATCACGAGGCCATGGGGATTTTCCCACGAGGGGAGTTGTGAGAAGCTCCAAACTGCAGAGAGTGTTCTGCAGGACAATTGAAACCTGTTGTTTGGGTCCAGGCCAATGATTCTGAGCAGGGTTCTAAGGATGGATGGCTGGGTAGCCCACCGCGCATTCCAATTGTCTCCTAGCAATAAGACAGGTTAGATCTCCTGGATCTGTGGGGATCAACCGAGGACGCTGAGTTGAAATGGACACCCCTGGGGATGGGTCCTAACGTGCTTTTGTGTCTATGGAGACCTTGGAATGAAGCGGTGGCACTGGGGCCCTAAAGGGTTCTCCTAAAGAGAGGCTTTGACACAGCTCCAACGTGCAAGTTTCCCATGTGTAGATGAGATGTTTTCTGATGGGTGAGTCAAGAAACAGCTAGATGCTGCTTTGGAAATCCAGGCCTCTGAGGAGAGATGCCTGGAAAGCAAAGCAATGGATCTGATTAGTGCCTAGGGGCCTGTTCTTTCCTTTTTACCTCTGAGGACATCTGTCTATGTGTCTGAGTGCAGGTAGGTGCTCAGTTGGGCTCAGATTGCCCCTGTTTTTCCTGGGAAGCCACCACTATTGAGATGGATCAGGGACTTTGGAGGTTTATCCTATTAGAAGGTTTGTGGCCATTGGAATGGGCACACACAATTCCCTTGGAGAGGGCAAGTACAGTCCTGAGGTTCGGCTCCAGGGGCCTGAGCCTGTAGGTTGTGTAGGCCAGGGCTGTTTGGAAGTTGTCTGAAAACACAAACTCGGCTTATGTTTCGGGTCATAGGTATGGCAGGACTGATCTACAGACCATGAGGAGAACTCTTTGGGATTTGAAAGAAGGGCGAGTGTGAGGCTCCTGCTCAAGTTTTTGTCTCTGGATATCGTGTCACTCATGGTCGTCGAATTTCTGGGTGACTTCATGGGAAATGGACGAGTCTTACTCTCTGGTGGTTTGGCCCCGTCTAAAGAGTTTGGGGTCATTCTGTGGGCTGGAAGAAGTTCGTTTTTTTTTTTTTTTTTTTTTTTTGTTGTTGTTGTTGTTTTCTTTTTTAACCTCAGGTGTCCCACCAAATGATGGATTCCAGAGTAGAGCCCTGGGGAGGGGCGACTGGACAATCAGAAATCTGGTTAAAAATTGGGGCCTAGGGACATGTCAAGCCCATTATGACATCTAATGGTCCAGCCACTGAGAGGACTTACTAGAGGACAGGACTCATGCTGAAAGTCACAATGCATGTGTATGCGCTCGTAACACTCAAGAATGGGCGGGGCCTCAGGGTGAATGCTGGTTTCTCCTACACTGAACGTTGGACAACGTGCCAACCACAAGGGTTCTTGCCAATGGTAAGGAGGAGTCCTGATTTCTGCATCACACTCACCCCTGGGCAGTGATTGGAGATAAGGTCTCGGTTCTGAAGCCTGAAAACTGAGGTAGGGAAGAGATGATGACCTAAGGCAATGGCGGGTTTTATGTGCTCAGTGTGCGGTCAGCTTTCTGGGTGTTGGTCACGAGGTCCGGGCTCAGGTTGTGATCGACAGTGCATTAGTGCCCAGGTTAGACTATATAATTTGGGTAAAGTCGAGTGCTGTGTAGGTTTACCCTCATTTCAGGTGCCTGGGCAGCTCATGAGGCAATAATTTTTTTCTAGAGGGCAGGCAGAGTGCTGCATTGTGGGTCCGGAATTGCCAAACTTGAGGTCTTCGGGGCCAGCAGTGTGAGGACGGAAGTCTGAGAAGAAAAGCTAGACTTGGGTATCAGGGCGAGGGCACGGCAGGTACCCCCTGCAGATCTGAACCAATATCTCATCCATCTGAAGTCAGGGCGAGGATCAGACTTTGGCTCAGGTGTAAGTTTCTGAACATGACGGCCACTTCATGAAGGGAGCGGAATCTCGAGGCCATTGAGGTTTTCCCACGTTGGGAGTTGTGGGATGCCCCCTTCAAGGATTCCTTCTGCGGGACAATTGAGACCTGTTGGACAGCTCCAGGACATCCCATTTGGAATGACTCCAGAGCACAGTTCGCGGTTGGATGCCTGGGAAGCCTGCCTCGCATTCCAATTTTCTCCTAGCAACAAGACTGTTTAGATCTGATGGCTCTGCGGGAGCAACCGGGGTGGCTGAGTTGAAATGGACTTTCCTGAGGATGGGTCCTAATGTGTTTTTGTGTCCATGAGGGCCTTGGAATGGGGCGGTGGCACCGGGACCCTGAAGTACTCTCCTAAGCTTTGGACATGGCTCCCATGCACAGGTTTCCTTGTGGAGACGAGATGAGTTCTGATGGGTGCCTCAGGAAAACCCCTATGCTCGTATTGGAATCAGGCTTTTGAGGACACATGCCTGTTACCCAAAGCAATGAATCCTATTATGGCCTAGGGTCCTGTCTGGTTCAATCTTCTTCTCTGGGGACATCCATCTATGGTATGAATGGAGGTCGATTATCAGCTGGTGTCAGACAGCCCTTGTTTGTTCCGGGCGACCTACACTATTCGGATGGCCTCAGGGACTTTGGAGGTTGCTCCTAATTTGTACGGTTTTGGACCATGGAATGGGCAGAATTTCCATGGATTGGTAGGCACAGTCCTAATGTGTGGCTCCAGGGGCCAGGCCTGGAGGGTGTGTGTCCCAAGACTTTGAGGACAGAAGTCTGAAAACACAAACTCAACTTAGGTTTGGGGACGTAGGTATGGCAGCCCCGATCTACAAACCATGAGAAGAACTCTTCAGGATATGAAGAAAGTGCGAGTCTGAGGCGCTTGCTCAGGCTTTTGTCTCTGGATTTTGGATCAGCGATGGCCGTGGAATGTCGGGGAGGCCTCATGGGCCATGGACGAATCTTCTTCTCTGAGGATTTGGCCGGATTCCCAACTTCTTTTCGTCAATCTGTGGGATGGGAGGACTCATTTAAGTTTTGTTACCTCAGATGTCCCACCAAAAGAGGAATTCCAAAGCCAAGCCGTGGGGAAGACTGAAGGGACAACCCGAACTATGGTTAAAAATTGGGGCCTAGGGGCATGGCAAGCCCAATATGCTATCTCTTCATCCGGCCACTGAGTGACCTTACTTGAGGACTGGGCTCAGCCTGAGCATCACAATGTGTGTTTGTGACCAATGTGGCCCGCCAGCATGGGCGGGGCCTCATGGGCCACACTGGTTTCAACTACACTGAACATTGGACAACATGCCAACCACAAGGTTTCTTGCCATGGGGAAGGAGTTCTGATTTCTGCATCACCTTCAACCCTGGGCAGTGATTGGAGATAAGGTCAAGGTTCTGAAACCTGAAAACCGAGGTTGGGAAGAGATGACGACCTAAGGCCATGGAAGCTAGATGTGCTCAGTGTGCGGCCAGCTGTCTGGGAGGGACCAGGGGGTCCAGGCTCAGGCTGTGTCAGAAAGGGCATTAGTGCCCTGGTCAGCCTATGTATTTGGGGTACAGCCATGGTCGGTGCAGGTTGATCCTCATTTGGGGTTACTGGGTAGACCCAGAGGACAATGTTTTTCTTCTGGAGGGCCGGCAGAGTGCTGCATTGTAGTTCTGGATTGCCAAACTGGAGGGCTTGTGGGCCAGTAGTCTGACGACAAAAGTCTGAGAACACAAGCTAGGCTTAGGTTTCTGGGTGAGGCCATGGCAGGCACAATCTACAGACCTGAATCGAGATCTCGTGCATCTGAAGTCAGGGCTAGGATCAGACGATCGCTCAGGTTGGAGTTTCTGTTCCTGATGGCCCCTTCATGAATGGGGGGGGCATCACGAGGCCATGGGGGTTTTCCCACGAGGGGAGTTGTGAGAAGCTCCAAACTGCAGAGAGTCTTCTGCAGGACAATTGAAACCTGTTGTTTGGGTCCAGGCCAATGATTCTGAGCAGGGTTCTAAGGATGGATGGCTGGGTAGCCCACCGCGCATTCCAATTGTCTCCTAGCAATAAGACAGGTTAGATCTCCTGGATCTGTGGGGAGCAACCGAGGACGCTGAGTTGAAATGGACACCCCTGGGGATGGGTCCTAACGTGCTTTTGTGTCTATGGAGACCTTGGAATGAAGCGGTGGCACTGGGGCCCTAAAGGGTTCTCCTAAAGAGAGGCTTTGACACAGCTCCAACGTGCAAGTTTCCCATGTGTAGATGAGATGTTTTCTGATGGGTGAGTCAAGAAACAGCTAGATGCTGCTTTGGAAATCCAGGCCTCTGAGGAGAGATGCCTGGAAAGCAAAGCAATGGATCTGATTAGTGCCTAGGGGCCTGTTCTTTCCTTTTTACCTCTGGGGACATCTGTCTATGTGTCTGAGTGCAGGTAGGTGCTCAGTTGTGCTCACATTGCCCCTGTTTTTCCTGGGAAGCCACCTCTATTGAGATGGATCAGGGACATTGGAGGTTTATCCTATTAGATGGATTGTGGCCATTGGAATGGGCACACACAATTCCCTTGGAGACGGCAAGTACAGTCCTGAGGTTCGGCTCCAGGGGCCTGAGCCTGTAGGTTGTGTAGGCCAGGGCTGTTTGGAAGTTGTCTGAAAACACAAACTCGGCTTATGTTTCGGGTCATAGGTATGGCAGGACTGATCTACAGACCATGAGGAGAACTCTTCGGGATTTGAAAGAAGGGCGAGTGTGAGGCTCCTGCTCAAGATTTTGTCTCTGGATATCGTGTCACTCATGGTCGTGGAATTTCTGGGTGACTTCATGGGAAATGGACGCGTCTTACTCTCTGGTGGTTTGGCCCCGTCTAAAGAGTTTGGGGTCATTCTGTGGGCTGGAAGAAGTTCGTTTTTTTTTTGTTGTTGTTGTTGTTGTTGTTTTCTTTTTTAACCTCAGGTCTCCCACCAAATGATGGATTCCAGAGTAGAGCCCTGGGGAGGGGTGACTGGACAATCAGAAATCTGGTTAAAAATTGGGGCCTAGGGACATGTCAAGCCCATTATGACATCTAATGGTCCAGCCACTGAGAGGACTTACTAGAGGACAGGACTCATGCTGAGGGTCACAATGCGTGTGTATACGCTCGTAACACTCAAGAATGGGCGGGGCCTCAGGGTGAATGCTGGTTTCTCCTACACTGAACGTTGGACAACGTGCCAACCACAAGGGTTCTTGCCATGGGAAAGGAGGAGTCCTGATTTCTGCATCACACTCACCCCTGGGCAGTGATTGGAGATAAGGTCTCGGTTCTGAAGCCTGAAAACTGAGGTAGGGAAGAGATGATGACCTAAGGCCATGGCGGGTTTTATGTGCTCAGTGTGCAGTCAGCTTTCTGGGTGTTGGTCAGGAGGTCCGGGCTCAGGTTGTGTTCGACAGTGCATTAGTGCCTAGGTTAGACTATATAATTTGGGTAAAGTCGAGTGCTGTGTAGGTTTACCCTCATTTCAGGTGCCTGGGCAGCTCATGAGGCAATAATTTTTTTCTAGAGGGCAGGCAGAGTGCTGCATTGTGGGTCCGGAATTGCCAAACTTGAGGGCTTCGGGGCCAGTAGTGTGAGGACGGAAGTCTGAGAAGAAAAGCTAGACTTGGGTATCAGGGCGAGGGCACGGCAGGTCCCCCGTGCAGATCTGAACCAATATCTCATCCATCTGAAGTCAGGGCGAGGATCAGACTTTGGCTCAGGTGGAAGTTTCTGAGCATGACGGCCGCTTCATGAAGGGAGTGGAATCTCGAGGCCATTGAGGTTTTCCCACGTTGGGAGTTGTGGGATGCCCCCTTCAAGGATTCCTTCTGCGGGACAATTGAGACCTGTTGGACAGCTCCAGGACATCCCATTTGGAATGACTCCAGAGCACAGTTCGCGGTTGGATGCCTGGGAAGCCTGCCTCGCATTCCAATTGTCTCCTAGCAACAAGACTGTTTAGATCTGATGGCTCTGCGGGAGCAACCGTGGTGGCTGAGTTGAAATGGACTTTCCTGAGGATGGGTCCTAATGTGTTTTTGTGTCCATGAGGGCCTTGGAATGGGGCGGTGGCACCGGGACCCTGAAGTACTCTCCTAAGCTTTGGACATGGCTCCCATGCACAGGTTTCCTTGTGGAGACGAGATGAGTTCTGATGGGTGCCTCAGGAAAACCCCTATGCTCGTATTGGAATCAGGCTTTTGAGGACACATGCCTGTTACCCAAAGCAATGGATCCTATTATGGCCTAGGGTCCTGTCTGGTTCAATCTTCTTCTCTGGGGACATCCATCTATGGTATGAATGGAGGTCTATTATCAGCTGGTTTCAGACAGCCCTTGTTTGTTCCGGGCGACCTACACTATTCGGATGGCCTCAGGGACTTTGGAGGTTGCTCCTAAATTGTACGGTTTTGGACCATGGAATGGGCAGAATTTCCATGGATTGGTAGGCACAGTCCTAATGTGTTGCTCCAGGGGCCCAGCCTGGAGGGTGTGTGTCCCAAGACTTTGAGGACAGAAGTCTGAAAACACAAACTCAACTTAGGTTTGGGGACGTAGGTATGGCAGGCCCGATCTACAAACCATGAGAAGAACTCTTCAGGATATGAAGAAAGTGCGAGTCTGAGGCGCTTGCTCAGGGTTTTGTCTCTGGATTTTGTATCAGCGATGGCCGTGGAATGTCGGGGAGGCCTCATGGGCCATGGACGAATCTTCTTCTCTGAGGATTTGGCCGGATTCCCAATTTCTTTTCGTCAATCTGTGGGATGGGAGGACTCATTTCAGTTTTGTTACCTCAGATGTCCCACCAAAAGAGGAATTCCAAAGCCAAGCCGTGGGGAAGACTGAAGGGACAACCCGAACTATGGTTAAAAATTGGGGCCTAGGGGCATGGCAAGCCCAATATGCTATCTCTTCATCCGGCCACTGAGTGACCTTACTTGAGGACTGGGCTCAGCCTGAGCATCACAATGTGTGTTTGTGACCAATGTGGCCCGCCAGCATGGGCGGGGCCTCATGGGCCACACTGGTTTCAACTACACTGAACATTGGACAACATGCCAACCACAAGGTTTCTTGCCATGGGGAAGGAGTTCTGATTTCTGCATCACCTTCAACCCTGGGCAGTGATTGGAGATAAGGTCAAGGTTCTGAAACCTGAAAACCGAGGTTGGGAAGAGATGACGACCTAAGGCCATGGAAGCTAGATGTGCTCATTGTGCGGCCAGCTGTCTGGGAGGGACCAGGGGGTCCAGGCTCAGGCTGTGTCAGAAAGGGCATTAGTGCCCTGGTCAGCCTATGTATTTGGGGTACAGCCATGGTCGGTGCAGGTTGATCCTCATTTGGGGTTACTGGGTAGACCCAGAGGACAATGTTTTTCTTCTGGAGGGCCGGCAGAGTGCTGCATTGTAGTTCTGGATTGCTAAACTGGAGGGCTTGTGGGCCAGTAGTCTGACGACAAAAGTCTGAGAACACAAGCTAGGCTTAGGTTTCTGGGTGAGGCCATGGCAGGCACAATCTACAGACCTGAATCGAGATCTCGTGCATCTGAAGTCAGGGCTAGGATCAGACGATCGCTCAGGTTGGAGTTTCTGTTCCTGATGGCCCCTTCATGAATGGGGGGGGGCATCACGAGGCCATGGGGGTTTTCCCACGAGGGGAGTTGTGAGAAGCTCCAAACTGCAGAGAGTCTTCTGCAGGACAATTGAAACCTGTTGTTTGGGTCCAGGCCAATGATTCTGAGCAGGGTTCTAAGGATGGATGGCTGGGTAGCCCACCGCGCATTCCAATTGTCTCCTAGCAATAAGACAGGTTAGATCTCCTGGATCTGTGGGGAGCAACCGAGGACGCTGAGTTGAAATGGACACCCCTGGGGATGGGTCCTAACGTGCTTTTGTGTCTATGGAGACCTTGGAATGAAGCGGTGGCACTGGGGCCCTAAAGGGTTCTCCTAAAGAGAGGCTTTGACACAGCTCCAACGTGCAAGTTTCCCATGTGTAGATGAGATGTTTTCTGATGGGTGAGTCAAGAAACAGCTAGATGCTGCTTTGGAAATCCAGGCCTCTGAGGAGAGATGCCTGGAAAGCAAAGCAATGGATCTGATTAGTGCCTAGGGGCCTGTTCTTTCCTTTTTACCACTGGGGACATCTGTCTATGTGTCTGAGTGCAGGTAGTGCTCAGTTGTGCTCACATTGCCCCTGTTTTTCCTGGGAAGCCACCACTATTGAGATGGATCAGGGACATTGGAGGTTTATCCTATTAGATGGATTGTGGCCATTGGAATGGGCACACACAATTCCCTTGGAGACGGCAAGTACAGTCCTGAGGTTCGGCTCCAGGGGCCTGAGCCTGTAGGTTGTGTAGGCCAGGGCTGTTTGGAAGTTGTCTGAAAACACAAACTCGGCTTATGTTTCGGGTCATAGGTATGGCAGGACTGATCTACAGACCATGAGGAGAACTCTTCGGGATTTGAAAGAAGGGCGAGTGTGAGGCTCCTGCTCAAGTTTTTGTCTCTGGATATCGTGTCACTCATGGTCGTGGAATTTCTGGGTGACTTCATGGGAAATGGACGCGTCTTACTCTCTGGTGGTTTGGCCCCGTCTAAAGAGTTTGGGGTCATTCTGTGGGCTGGAAGAAGTTCGTTTTTTTTTTTTTTGTTGTTGTTGTTGTTGTTTTCTTTTTTAACCTCAGGTGTCCCACCAAATGATGGATTCCAGAGTAGAGCCCTGGGGAGGGGTGACTGGACAATCAGAAATCTGGTTAAAAATTGGGGCCTAGGGACATGTCAAGCCCATTATGACATCTAATGGTCCAGCCACTTAGAGGACTTACTAGAGGACAGGACTCATGCTGAGGGTCACAATGCGTGTGTATACGCTCGTAACACTCAAGAATGGGCGGGGCCTCAGGGTGAATGCTGGTTTCTCCTACACTGAACGTTGGACAACGTGCCAACCACAAGGGTTCTTGCCATGGGAAAGGAGGAGTCCTGATTTCTGCATCACACTCACCCCTGGGCAGTGATTGGAGATAAGGTCTCGGTTCTGAAGCCTGAAAACTGAGGTAGGGAAGAGATGATGACCTAAGGCCATGGCGGATTTTATGTGCTCAGTGTGCAGTCAGCTTTCTGGGTGTTGGTCACGAGGTCCGGGCTCAGGTTGTGTTCGACAGTGCATTAGTGCCTAGGTTAGACTATATAATTTGGGTAAAGTCGAGTGCTGTGTAGGTTTACCCTCATTTCAGGTGCCTGGGCAGCTCATGAGGCAATAATTTTTTTCTAGTGGGCAGGCAGAGTGCTGCATTGTGGGTCCGGAATTGCCAAACTTGAGGGCTTCGGGGCCAGTAGTGTGAGGACGGAAGTCTGAGAAGAAAAGCTAGACTTGGGTATCAGGGCGAGGGCACGGCAGGTCCCCCGTGCAGATCTGAACCAATATCTCATCCATCTGAAGTCAGGGCGAGGATCAGACTTTGGCTCAGGTGGAAGTTTCTGAGCATGACGGCCGCTTCATGAAGGGAGTGAAATCTCGAGGCAATTGAGGTTTTCCCACGTTGGGAGTTGTGGGATGCCCCCTTCAAGGATTCCTTCTGCGGGACAATTGAGACCTGTTGGACAGCTCCAGGACATCCCATTTGGAATGACTCCAGAGCACAGTTCGCGGTTGGATGCCTGGGAAGCCTGCCTCGCATTCCAATTGTCTCCTAGCAACAAGACTGTTTAGATCTGATGGCTCTGCGGGAGCAACCGTGGTGGCTGAGTTGAAATGGACTTTCCTGAGGATGGGTCCTAATGTGTTTTTGTGTCCATGAGGGCCTTGGAATGGGGCGGTGGCACCGGGACCCTGAAGTACTCTCCTAAGCTTTGGACATGGCTCCCATGCACAGGTTTCCTTGTGGAGACGAGATGAGTTCTGATGGGTGCCTCAGGAAAACCCCTATGCTCGTATTGGAATCAGGCTTTTGAGGACACATGCCTGTTACCCAAAGCAATGGATCCTATTATGGCCTAGGGTCCTGTCTGGTTCAATATTCTTCTCTGGGGACATCCATCTATGGTATGAATGGAGGTCTATTATCAGCTGGTTTCAGACAGCCCTTGTTTGTTCCGGGCGACCTACACTATTCGGATGGCCTCAGGGACTTTGGAGGTTGCTCCTAAATTGTACGGTTTTGGACCATGGAATGGGCAGAATTTCCATGGATTGGTAGGCACAGTCCTAATGTGTGGCTCCAGGGGCCCAGCCTGGAGGGTGTGTGTCCCAAGACTTTGAGGACAGAAGTCTGAAAACACAAACTCAACTTAGGTTTGGGGACGTAGGTATGGCAGGCCCGATCTACAAACCATGAGAAGAACTCTTCAGGATATGAAGAAAGTGCGAGTCTGAGGCGCTTGCTCAGGGTTTTGTCTCTGGATTTTGTATCAGCGATGGCCGTGGAATGTCGGGGAGGCCTCATGGGCCATGGACGAATCTTCTTCTCTGAGGATTTGGCCGGATTCCCAATTTCTTTTCGTCAATCTGTGGGATGGGAGGACTCATTTCAGTTTTGTTACCTCAGATGTCCCACCAAAAGAGGAATTCCAAAGCCAAGCCGTGGGGAAGACTGAAGGGACAACCCGAACTATGGTTAAAAATTGGGGCCTAGGGGCATGGCAAGCCCAATATGCTATCTCTTCATCCGGCCACTGAGTGACCTTACTTGAGGACTGGGCTCAGCCTGAGCATCACAATGTGTGTTTGTGACCAATGTGGCCCACCAGCATGGGCGGGGCCTCATGGGCCACACTGGTTTCAACTACACTGAACATTGCACAACATGCCAACCACAAGGTTTCTTGCCATGGGGAAGGAGTTCTGATTTCTGCATCACCTTCAACCCTGGGCAGTGATTGGAGATAAGGTCAAGGTTCTGAAACCTGAAAACCGAGGTTGGGAAGAGATGACGACCTAAGGCCATGGAAGCTAGATGTGCTCAGTGTGCGGCCAGCTGTCTGGGAGGGACCAGGGGGTCCAGGCTCAGGCTGTGTCAGAAAGGGCATTAGTGCCCTGGTCAGCCTATGTATTTGGGGTACAGCCATGGTCGGTGCAGGTTGATCCTCATTTGGGGTTACTGGGTAGACCCAGAGGACAATGTTTTTCTTCTGGAGGGCCGGCAGAGTGCTGCATTGTAGTTCTGGATTGCCAAACTGGAGGGCTTGTGGGCCAGTAGTCTGACGACAAAAGTCTGAGAACACAAGCTAGGCTTAGGTTTCTGGGTGAGGCCATGGCAGGCACAATCTACAGACCTGAATCGAGATCTCGTGCATCTGAAGTCAGGGCTAGGATCAGACGATCGCTCAGGTTGGAGTTTCTGTTGCTGATGGCCCCTTCATGAATGGGGGGGGGGCATCACGAGGCCATGGGGGTTTTCCCACGAGGGGAGTTGTGAGAAGCTCCAAACTGCAGAGAGTCTTCTGCAGGACAATTGAAACCTGTTGTTTGGGTCCAGGCCAATGATTCTGAGCAGGGTTCTAAGGATGGATGGCTGGGTAGCCCACCGCGCATTCCAATTGTCTCCTAGCAATAAGACAGGTTAGATCTCCTGGATCTGTGGGGAGCAACCGAGGACGCTGAGTTGAAATGGACACCCCTGGGGATGGGTCCTAACGTGCTTTTGTGTCTATGGAGACCTTGGAATGAAGCGGTGGCACTGGGGCCCTAAAGGGTTCTCCTAAAGAGAGGCTTTGACACAGCTCCAACGTGCAAGTTTCCCATGTGTAGATGAGATGTTTTCTGATGGGTGAGTCAAGAAACAGCTAGATGCTGCTTTGGAATACCAGGCCTCTGAGGAGAGATGCCTGGAAAGCAAAGCAATGGATCTGATTAGTGCCTAGGGGCCTGTTCTTTCCTTTTTACCTCTGGGGACATCTGTCTATGTGTCTGAGTGCAGGTAGGTGCTCAGTTGTGCTCACATTGCCCCTGTTTTTCCTCGGAAGCCACCACTATTGAGATGGATCAGGGACATTGGAGGTTTATCCTATTAGTTGGATTGTGGCCATTGGAATGGGCACACACAATTCCCTTGGAGACGGCAAGTACAGTCCTGAGGTTCGGCACCAGGGGCCTGAGCCTGTAGGTTGTGTAGGCCAGGGCTGTTTGGAAGTTGTCTGAAAACACAAACTCGGCTTATGTTTCGGGTCATAGGTATGGCAGGACTGATCTACAGACCATGAGGAGAACTCTTCGGGATTTGAAAGAAGGGCGAGTGTGAGGCTCCTGCTCAAGTTTTTGTCTCTGGATATCGTGTCACTCATGGTCGTGGAATTTCTGGGTGACTTCATGGGAAATGGACGAGTCTTACTCTCTGGTGGTTTGGCCACGTCTAAAGAGTTTGGGGTCATTCTGTGGGCTGGAAGAAGTTCGTTTTTTTTTTTTTTTTTGTTGTTGTTGTTGTTGTTTTCTTTTTTAACCTCAGGTGTCCCACCAAATGATGGATTCCAGAGTAGAGCCCTGGGGAGGGGCGACTGGACAATCAGAAATCTGGTTAAAAATTGGGGCCTAGGGACATGTCAAGCCCATTATGACATCTAATGGTCCAGCCACTGAGAGGACTTACTAGAGGACAGGACTCATGCTGAGGGTCACAATGCGTGTGTATGCGCTCGTAACACTCAAGAATGGGCGGGGCCTCAGGGTGAATGCTGGTTTCTCCTACACTGAACGTTGGACAACGTGCCAACCACAAGGGTTCTTGCCATGGGAAAGGAGAAGTCCTGATTTCTGCATCACACTCACACCTGGGCAGTGATTGGAGATAAGGTCTCGGTTCTGAAGCCTGAAAACTGAGGTAGGGAAGAGATGATGACCTAAGGCCATGGCGGGTTTTATGTGCAAGTGCGCAGTCAGCTTTCTGGGTGTTGGTCACGAGGTCCGGGCTCAGGTTGTGTTCGACAGTGCATTAGTGCCCAGGTTAGACTATATAATTTGGGTAAAGTCGAGTGCTGTGTAGGTTTACCCTCATTTCAGGTGCCTGGGCAGCTCATGAGGCAATAATTTTTTTCTAGAGGGCAGGCAGAGTGCTGCATTGTGGGTCCGGAATTGCCAAACTTGAGGGCTTCGGGGCCAGTAGTGTGAGGACGGAAGTCTGAGAAGAAAAGCTAGACTTGGGTATCAGGGCGAGGGCACGGCAGGTCCCCCGTGCAGATCTGAACCAATATCTCATCCATCTGAAGTCAGGGCGAGGATCAGACTTTGGCTCAGGTGGAAGTTTCTGAGCATGACGGCCGCTTCATGAAGGGAGTGGAATCTCGAGGCCATTGAGGTTTTCCCACGTTGGGAGTTGTGGGATGCCCCCTTCAAGGATTCCTTCTGCGGGACAATTGAGACCTGTTGGACAGCTCCAGGACATCCCATTTGGATTGACTCCAGAGCAAGTTCGCGGTTGGATGCCTGGGAAGCCTGCCTCGCATTCCAATTGTCTCCTAGCAACAAGACTGTTTAGATCTGATGGCTCTGCGGGAGCAACCGTGGTGGCTGAGTTGAAATGGACTTTCCTGAGGATGGGTCCTAATGTGTTTTTGTGTCCATGAGGGCCTTGGAATGGGGCGGTGGCACCGGGACCCTGAAGTACTCTCCTAAGCTTTGGACATGGCTCCCATGCACAGGTTTCCTTGTGGAGACGAGATGAGTTCTGATGGGTGCCTCAGGAAAACCCCTATGCTCGTATTGGAATCAGGCTTTTGAGGACACATGCCTGTTACCCAAAGCAATGGATCCTATTATGGCCTAGGGTCCTGTCTGGTTCAATCTTCTTCTCTGGGGACATCCATCTATGGTATGAATGGAGGTCTATTATCAGCTGGTTTCAGACAGCCCTTGTTTGTTCCGGGCGACCTACACTATTCGGATGGCCTCAGGGACTTTGGAGGTTGCTCCTAAATTGTACGGTTTTGGACCATGGAATGGGCAGAATTTCCATGGATTGGTAGGCACAGTCCTAATGTGTTGCTCCAGGGGCCCAGCCTGGAGGGTGTGTGTCCCAAGACTTTGAGGACAGAAGTCTGAAAACACAAACTCAACTTAGGTTTGGGGACGTAGGTATGGCAGGCCCGATCTACAAACCATGAGAAGAACTCTTCAGGATATGAAGAAAGTGCGAGTCTGAGGCGCTTGCTCAGGGTTTTGTCTCTGGATTTTGTATCAGCGATGGCCGTGGAATGTCGGGGAGGCCTCATGGGCCATGGACGAATCTTCTTCTCTGAGGATTTGGCCGGATTCCCAATTTCTTTTCGTCAATCTGTGGGATGGGAGGACTCATTTCAGTTTTGTTACCTCAGATGTCCCACCAAAAGAGGAATTCCAAAGCCAAGCCGTGGGGAAGACTGAAGGGACAACCCGAACTATGGTTAAAAATTGGGGCCTAGGGGCATGGCAAGCCCAATATGCTATCTCTTCATCCGGCCACTGAGTGACCTTACTTGAGGACTGGGCTCAGCCTGAGCATCACAATGTGTGTTTGTGACCAATGTGGCCCGCCAGCATGGGCGGGGCCTCATGGGCCACACTGGTTTCAACTACACTGAACATTGGACAACATGCCAACCACAAGGTTTCTTGCCATGGGGAAGGAGTTCTGATTTCTGCATCACCTTCAACCCTGGGCAGTGATTGGAGATAAGGTCAAGGTTCTGAAACCTGAAAACCGAGGTTGGGAAGAGATGACGACCTAAGGCCATGGAAGCTAGATGTGCTCAGTGTGCGGCCAGCTGTCTGGGAGGGACCAGGGGGTCCAGGCTCAGGCTGTGTCAGAAAGGGCATTATTGCCCTGGTCAGCCTATGTATTTGGGGTACAGCCATGGTCGGTGCAGGTTGATCCTCATTTGGGGTTACTGGGTAGACCCAGAGGACAATGTTTTTCTTCTGGAGGGCCAGCAGAGTGCTGCATTGTAGTTCTGGATTGCCAAACTGGAGGGCTTGTGGGCCAGTAGTCTGACGACAAAAGTCTGAGAACACAAGCTAGGCTTAGGTTTCTGGGTGAGGCCATGGCAGGCACAATCTACAGACCTGAATCGAGATCTCGTGCATCTGAAGTCAGGGCTAGGATCAGACGATCGCTCAGGTTGGAGTTTCTGTTCCTGATGGCCCCTTCATGAATGGGTGGGGGCATCACGAGGCCATGGGGGTTTTCCCACGAGGGGAGTTGTGAGAAGCTCCAAACTGCAGAGAGTCTTCTGCAGGACAATTGAAACCTGTTATTTTGGTCCAGGCCAATGATTCTGAGCAGGGTTCTAAGGATGGATGGCTGGGTAGCCCACCGCGCATTCCAATTGTCTCCTAGCAATAAGACAGGTTAGATCTCCTGGATCTGTGGGGAGCAACCGAGGACGCTGAGTTGAAATGGACACCCCTGGGGATGGGTCCTAACGTGCTTTTGTGTCTATGGAGACCTTGGAATGAAGCGGTGGCACTGGGGCCCTAAAGGGTTCTCCTAAAGAGAGGCTTTGACACAGCTCCAACGTGCAAGTTTCCCATGTGTAGATGAGATGTTTTCTGATGGGTGAGTCAAGAAACAGCTAGATGCTGCTTTGGAAATCCAGGCCTCTGAGGAGAGATGCCTGGAAAGCAAAGCAATGGTTCTGATTAGTGCCTAGGGGCCTGTTCTTTCCTTTTTACCTCTGGGGACATCTGTCTATGTGTCTGAGTGCAGGTAGGTGCTCAGTTGGGCTCAGATTGCCCCTGTCTTTCCTGGGAAGCCACCACTATTGAGATGGATCAGGGACTTTGGAGGTTTATCCTATTAGATGGGTTGTGGCCATTGGAATGGGCACACACAATTCCCTTGGAGACGGCAAGTACAGTCCTGAGGTTCGGCTCCAGGGGCCTGAGCCTGTAGGTTGTGTAGGCCAGGGCTGTTTGGAAGTTGTCTGAAACACAAACTCGGCTTATGTTTCGGGTCATAGGTATGGCAGGACTTATCTACAGACCATGAGGAGAACTCTTCGGGATTTGAAAGAAGGGCGAGTGTGAGGCTCCTGCTCAAGTTTTTGTCTCTGGATATCGTGTCACTCATGGTCGTGGAATTTCTGGGTGATTTCATGGGAAATGGACGAGTCTTACTCTCTGGTGGTTTGGCCCCGTCCAAAGAGTTTGGGGTCATTCTGTGGGCTGGAAGAAGTTCGTGTTTTTTTTTTGTTGTTGTTGTTGTTGTTGTTTTCTTTTTTAACCTCAGGTGTCCCACCAAATGATGGATTCCAGAGTAGAGCCCTGGGGAGGGGCGACTGGACAATCAGAAATCTGGTTAAAAATTGGGGCCTAGGGACATGTCAAGCCCATTATGACATCTAATGGTCCAGCCACTGAGAGGACTTACTAGAGGACAGGACTCATGCTGAGGGTCACAATGCGTGTGTATGCGCTCGTAACACTCAAGAATGGGCGGGGCCTCAGGGTGAATGCTGGTTTCTCCTACACTGAAAGTTGGACAACGTGCCAACCACAAGGGTTCTTGCCATGGGTAAGGAGGAGTCCTGATTTCTGCATCACACTCACCCCTGGGCAGAAATTGGAGATAAGGTCTCGGTTCTGAAGCCTGAAAACTGAGGTAGGGAAGAGATGATGACCTAAGGCCATGGCGGGTTTTATGTGCTCAGTGTGCGGTCAGCTTTCTGGGTGTTGGTCAGGAGGTCCGGGCTCAGGTTGTGTTCGACAGTGCATTAGTGCCCAGGTTAGACTATATAATTTGGGTAAAGTCGAGTGCTGTGTAGTTTTACCCTCATTTAAGGTGCCTGGGCAGCTCATGAGGCAATATTTTTTTTTCTAGAGGGCAGGCAGAGTGCTGCATTGTGGGTCCGGAATTGCCAAACTTGAGGGCTTCGGGGCCAGGAGTGTGAGGACAGAAGTCTGAGAAGACAAGCTAGACTTGGGTATCAGGGCGAGGGCACGGCAGGTACCCCCTGCAGATCTGAACCAATATCTCATCCATCTGAAGTCAGGGCGAGGATCAGACGTTGGCTCAGGTGGGAGTTTCTGAGCATGACGGCCGCTTCATGAAGGGAGCGGAATCTCGAGGCCATTGAGGTTTTCCCACGTTGGGAGTTGTGGGATGCTACCCTTCAAGGATTCCTTCTGCGGGACAATTGAGACCTGTTGGACAGCTCCAGGACATCCCATATGGAATGACTCCAGAGCACGGTTCGTGGATGGATGCCTGGGAAGCCTGCCTCGCATTCAAATTGTCTCCTAGCAACAAGACTGTTTAGATCTGGTGGCTCTGCGGGAGCAACTGGGGTGGCTGAGTTGAAATGGACTTTCCTGAGGATGGGTCCTAATGTGTTTTTGTGTCCATGAGGGCCTTGGAATGGGGCGGTGGCACCGGGACCCTGAAGTACTCTCCTAAGCTTTGGACATGGCTCCCATTCACAGTTTTCCTTGTGGAGACGAGTTGAGTTCTAATGGGTGCCTCAGGAAAACCCCTATGCTCGTATTGGAATCAGGCTTTTGAGGACACATGCCTGTAACCCAAAGAAATGGATCCTATTATGGCCTAGGGTCCTGTCAGGTTCAATCTTCTTCATTGGGGACATCCATCTATGGTATGAGTGGAGGTCGATTATCAGCTGGTGTCATACAGCCCTTGTTTGTTCCGGGCGACCCACACTACTGGGATGGCCTCAGGAACCTTGGAGGTTGTTCCTAATTTGTACGATTCTGGACCATGGAATGGGCATAATTCCCATGGATTGTCAGGCACAGTCCTAATGTGTGGCTCCAGGGTCCCAGCCTGGAGTGTGTGTGGCCCAAGACTTTGAGGACAGAAGTCTGAAAACACAAACTCAGCTTAGGTTTGGGGACGTAGGTATGGCAGGCCCGATCTACAAACCATGAGAAGAACTCTTCAGGATATGAAGAAAGTGCGAGTCTGAGGCGCTTGCTCAGGCTTTTGTCTCTGGATTTTTTATCAGCGATGGCCGTGGAATGTCGGGGCGGCCTCATGGGCCATGGACGAATCTTCCTCTCTTAGGATTTGGCCTGATTCCCAATTGCTTTTCGTCAATCTGTGGGATGGGAGGACTCATTTCAATTTTTGTTACCTCAGGTGTCCCACCAAAAGAGGAATTCCAAAGCAAAGCCGTGGGGAAGACTGAAGGGACAACCCAAACTATGGTTAAAAATTGGGGCCTAGGGGCATGGCAAGCCCAATATGCTATCTCTTCATCCAGTCACTGAGTGGCCTTACTTGAGGACTGGGATCAGCCTGAGCGTTACAATGGGTGTTTGTGACCAATGTGGCTTGTGAGCATGGGCGGGGCCTCATGGGCCACACTGGTTTCAACTACACTGAACGTTGGACAACATGCCAACCACAAGGTTTCTTGCCATGGGGAAGGAGTTCTGATTTCTGCATCACCTTCAACCCTGGGCAGTGATTGGAGATATGGCCTAGGTTCTGAAACCTTAAAACCTAGGTTGGGAAGAGATGACGACCTAAGGCCATGGCGGCTGGATGTGCTCAGTGTGCGGCCAGCTGTCTGGGAGGGTCCAGGGGGCCCAGGCTCAGGCTGTGTCAGAAAGGGCATTACTGCCCTGGTCAGCCTATGTATTTGGGGTACAGCCAAGGTCGGTGCAGGTTGATCCTCATTTGGGGTTACTGGGTAGCCCCAGAGGACAATGTTTTTCTTCTGGAGGGCCGGCAGAGTGCTGCATTGTAGTTCTGGATTGCCAAACTGGAGGGCTTGTGGGCCAGTATTCTGACGACAAAAGTCTGAGAACACAAGCTAGGCTTAGGTTTCTGGGTGAGGCCATGGCAGGCACAATCTACAGACCTGAATCGAGATCTCGTGCATCTGAAGTCAGGGCGAAGATCACACGATCGCTCAGTTTGGAGTTTCTGTCCCTGATGGCCCCTTCATGAATGGGGGGGGCATCAGGAGGCCATGGGGGTTTTCCCACGATGGGAGTTGTGAGAAGCTCCAAACTGCAGAGAGTCTTCTGCAGGACAATTGAGACCTGTTGTTTGGCTCCAGGCCAATGATTCTGAGTACGGTTCTAGGATGGATGGCTGGGTAGCCAACCTCGCATTTCAATTGTCTCCTAGCAACAAGACAGGTTAGATCTCCTGGATCTGTGGGGAGCAACCGAGGAAGCTGAGTTGAAATGGACATCCCTGGGGATGGATCCTAACGTGCTTTTGTGTCTATGGAGACTTTGGAATGAAGCGGTGGCACTGGGGCCCTAAAGGGTTCTCCTAAACAGAGGCTTTGACACAGCTCTAACGTACAAGTTACCCATGTGTAGATGAGATGTTTTCTGATGGGTGAGTCAAGAAACAGCTAGATGCTGCTTTGGAAATCCAGGCCTCTGAGGAGAGATGCCTGGAAACCAAAGCAATGGATATGATTAGTGCCTAGGGGCCTGTTCTTCCTTTTTTCCTCTGGGGACAACTGTCTATGGGTCTGAGTGCAGGTAGGTGCTCATTTGGGCTCAGATTGCCCCTGTTTTTCCTGGGAAATCACCACTATTGAGATGGATCAGGGACTTTGGAGATTTATACTATTAGAAGTGTTGTGGCCATTGGAATGGGCACACACAATTCTCTTGGAGAGGGCAAGTACAGTCCTGTGGTTCGGCTCCAGGGGCCTGAGCCTGTAGGTTGTGTAGGCCACGGCTGTTTGGACAGTTGTCTGAAAACACAAACTCGGCTTATGTTTCGGGTCATAGGTATGGCAGGACTGATCTACAGACCATGAGGAGAACTCTTTGGGATTTGAAAGAAGGGCGAGTGTGAGGCTCCTGCTCAAGTTTTTGTCTCTGGATATCGTGTCACTCATGGTCGTGGAATTTCTGGGTGACTTCATGGGAAATGGACGAGTCTTACTCTCTGGTGGTCTGGCCCTGTCTAAAGAGTTTGGGGTTATTCTGTGGGCTGGAAGAAGTTCGTTTTTTTTTTTTGTTGTTGTTGTTTTCTTTTTTAACCTCAGGTGTCCCACCAAATGATGGATTCCAGAGTAGAGCCCTGGGGAGGGGCGACTGGACAATCAGAAATCTGGTTAAAAATTGGGGCCTAGGTACATGTCAAGCCCATTATGACATCTAATGGTCCAGCCACTGAGAGGACTTACTAGAGGACAGGACTCATGCTGAGGGTCACAATGCATGTGTATGCGCTCGTAATACTCAAGAATGGGCGGGGCTTCAGGGTGAATCCTGGTTTCTCCTACACTGAACGTTGGACAACGTGCCAACCACAAGGGTTCTTGCCATGGGTAAGGAGGAGTCCTGATTTCTGCATCACACTCACCCCTGGGCAGTGATTGGAGATAAGGTCTCGGTTCTGAAGCCTGAAAACTGAGGTAGGGGAGAGATGATGACCTAAGGCCATGGCGGGTTTTATGTGCTCAGTGTGCGGTCAGCTTTCTGGGTGTTGGTCACGAGGTCCGGGCTCAGGTTGTGTTCGACAGTGCATTAGTGCCCAGGTTAGACTATATAATTTGGGTAAAGTTGAGTGCTGTGTAGGTTTACCCTCATTTAAGGTGCCTGGGCAGCTCATGATGCAATAATTTTTTTTTCTAGAGGGAAGGCAGAGTGCTGCATTGTGGGTCCGGAATTGCCCAACTTGAGGGCTCTCGGGCCAGGAGTGTGAGGACGGAAGTCTGAGAAGACAAGCTAGACTTGGGTTTCGGGGAGGCATGGCAGGTACCCCCTGCAGATCTGGACCAATATCTCATCCATCTGACGTCAGGGCGAGGATCAGACGTTGGCTCAGGTGGGAGTTTCTGAGCATGACGGCCGCTTCATGAAGGGAGCAGAATCTCGAGGCCATTGAGGTTTTCCCACGTTGGGAGTTGTGGGATGCCCCCTTCAAGGATTCCTTCTGCAGGACAATTGAGACCTGTTGGACAGCTCCTGGACATCCCATATGGAATGACTCCAGAGCACGGTTCGTGGATGGATGCTTGGGAAGTACGCCTCGCATTCCAATTGTCTCCTAGCAACAAGACAGTTTAGATCTGATGGCTCTGCCTGAGCAACCGGGGTGGCTGACTTGAAATGGACTCTCCTGAGGATGGGTCCTAATGTGTTTTTGTGTCCATGAGGGCCTTGGAATGGGGCGGTGGCACCGGGACCCTGAAGTACTCTCCTAAGCTTTGGACATGGCTCCCATGCACAGTTTTCCTTGTGGAGACGAGATGAGTTCTGATGGGTGCCTCAGGAAAACCCCTATTCCGTATTGGAATCAGGCTTTTGAGGACACATGCCTGTAACCCAAAGCAATGGATCCTATTATGGCCTAGGGTCCTGTCTGGTTCAATCTTCTTCTCTGGGGACATCCATCTATGGTATGAGTGGAGGTCGATTATCAGCTGGTGTCAGACAGCCCTTGTTTGTTCCGGGCGACCCACACTATTGGGATGGCCTCAGGGACTTTGGAGGTTGCTCCTAATTTGTACGATTCTGGACCATGGAATGGGCAGAATTCCCATGGATTGGTAGGCACAGTCCTAATGTGTGGCTCCAGGGTCCCAGCCTGGAGGGTGTGTGGCCCAAGACTTTGAGGACAGAAGTCTGAAAACACAAACTCAGCTTAGGTTTGGGGACGTAGGTATGGCAGGCCCGATCTACAAACCATGAGAAGAACTCTTCAGGATATGAACAAAGTGCGAGTCTGAGGCGCTTGCTCAGGCTTTTGTCTCTGGATTTTGTATCAGCGATGGCCGTGGAATGTCGGGGCGGCCTCATGGGCCATGGACGAATCTTCCTCTCTTAGGATTTGGCCTGATTCCCAATTGCTTTTCGTCAATCTGTGGGATGGGAGGACTCATTTCAATTTTTGTTACCTCAGATGTCCCACCAAAAGAGGAATTCCAAAGCAAAGCCGTGGGGAAGACTGAAGGGACAACCCAAACTATGGTTAAAAATTGGGGCCTAGGGGCATGGCAAGCCCAATATGCTATCTCTTCATCCAGTCACTGAGTGGCCTTACTTGAGGACTGGGATCAGCCTGAGCGTTACAATGGGTGTTTGTGACCAATGTGGCTTGTGAGCATGGGCGGGGCCTCATGGGCCACACTGGTTTCAACTACACTGAACGTTGGACAACATGCCAACCACAAAGTTTCTTGCCATGGGGAAGGAGTTCTGATTTCTGCATCACCTTCAACCCTGGGCAGTGATTGGAGATATGGCCTAGGTTCTGAAACCTTAAAACCTAGGTTGGGAAGAGATGACGACCTAAGGCCATGGCGGCTGGATGTGCTCAGTGTGCGGCCAGCTGTCTGGGAGGGTCCAGGGGGCCCAGGCTCAGGCTGTGTCAGAAAGGGCATTACTGCCCTGGTCAGCCTATGTATTTGGGGTACAGCCAAGGTCGGTGCAGGTTGATCCTCATTTGGGGTTACTGGGTAGCCCCAGAGGACAATGTTTTTCTTCTGGAGGGCCGGCAGAGTGCTGCATTGTAGTTCTGGATTGCCAAACTGGAGGGCTTGTGGGCCAGTAGTCTGACGACAAAAGTCTGAGAACACAAGCTAGGCTTAGTTTTCTGGGTGAGGCCATGGCAGGCACAATCTACAGACCTGAATCGAGATCTCGTGCATCTGAAGTCAGGGCTAGGATCAGACGATCGCTCAGGTTGGAGTTTCTGTCCCTGATGGCCCCTTCATGAATGGGGGGGGCATCAGGAGGCCATGGGGGTTTTCCCACGAGGGGAGTTGTGAGAAGCTCCAAACTGCAGAGAGTCTTCTGCACGACAATTGAGACCAGTTGCTTGGCTCCAGGCCAATGATTCTGAGCAGGGTTCTAAGGGTGGATGGCTGGGTAGCCCACCTCGCATTCCAATTGTCTCCTAGCAACAAGACAGGTTAGATCTCCTGGATCTGTGGGGAGCAACCGAGGACGCTGAGTTGAAATGGACACCCCTGGGGATGGGTCCTAACGTGCTTTTGTGTCTATGGAGACCTTGGAATGAAGCGGTGGCACTGGGGCCCTAAAGGGTTCTCTTAAAGAGAGGCTTTGACACAGCTCCAACGTGCAAGTTTCCCATGTGTAGATGAGATGTTTTCTGATGGGTGAGTCAAGAAACAGCTATATGCTGCTTTTGAAATCCAGGCCTCTGAGGCGAGATGCCTGGAAACCAAAGCAATGGATCTGATTAGTGCCTAGGGGCCTGTTCTTTTCTTTTTACCTCTGGGGACATCTGTCTATGTGTCTGAGTGCAGGTAGGTGCTCAGTTGGGCTCAGATTGCCCTTGTTTTTTTCTGGGAAGCCACCACTATTGAGATGGATCAGGGACTTTGGAGGTTTATCCTATTAGAAGGGTTGTGGCCATTGGAATGGGCACACACAATTCTCTTGAAGAGGGCAAGTACAGTCCTCAGGTTTGGCTCCAGGGGCCTGAGCCTGTAGGTTGTGTAGGCCTGGGCTATTTGGACAGTTGTCTGAAAACACAAACTCGACTTATGTTCGGGGCATAGGTATGGCAGGACTGATCTACAGACCATGAGGAGAACTCTTCGGGATTTGAAAGAAGGGCGAGTGTGAGGCTCCTGCTCAAGTTTTTGTCTCTGGATATCGTGTCACTCATGGTCGTGGAATTTCTGGGTGACTTCATGGGAAATGGACGAGTCTTACTCTCTGGGGGTTTGGCCCCGTCCAAAGAGTTTGGGGTCATTCTGTGGGCTGGAAGAAGTCCGTTTTGTTGTTGTTGTTGTTGTTGTTGATTTCTTTTTTAACCTCAGGTGTCCCACCAAATGAGGGATTCCAGAGTAGAGCCCTGGGGGGGGCGGCTGGACAATCAGAAATCTGGTTAGAAATTGGGGCCTAGGGACTAGTCAGGCCCATTATGACATCTAATTATCCAGCCACTGAGAGGACTTACTAGAGGACAGGACTCATGTTGAGGGTCACAATGCGTGTGTAGGCCCTCGTAACACTCAAGAATGGGCGGGGCCTCAGGTTGAATGCTGGTTTCTCCTACACTGAATGTTGGACAACGTGCCAACCATAATGGTTCTTGCCATGGGTAAGGAGGAGTACTGATTTCTGCATCACACTCACCCCTGGGCAGTGATTGGAGATAAGGTCTCGGTTCTGAATCCTGAAACCTGAGGTAGGGAAGAGATGAAGACCTAAGGCTATGGCGGGTTTTATGTGCTCAGTGTGCTGTCAGCTTTCTGGGTGTTGGTCAGGAGGTCCGGGCTCAGGTTGTGTTCGACAGTGCATTAGTGCCCAGGTTAGACTATATAATTTGGGTAATACGAATGCTGTGTAGGTTTACCCTCATTTAAGGTGCCTGGGCAGCTCATGAGGCAATAATTTTTTTTCTAGAGGCCAGGCAGAGTGCTGCATTGTGGGTCCGGAATTGCCCAACTTGAGGGCTTCGGGGCCAGGAGTGTGAAGACGGAAGTCTGAGAAGACAAGCTAGACTTGGGTTTCAGTGCGAGTGCATGGAAGGTACCCCCTGCAGATCTGAACCAATATCTCATGCATCTGAAGTCAGGGTGAGGATCAGACGATGGCTCAGGTTGGAGTTTCTGAGCATGACGGCCGCTTCATGAAGGGAGCGGAATCTCGAGGCAATTGAGGTTTTCCCACGTTGGGAGTTGTGGGATGCCCCCTTCAAGGATTCCTTCTGCGGGACAATTGAGACCTGTTGGACAGCTCCAGGACATCCCATATGGAATGACTCCAGAGCACCGTTCGCGGATGGATGCCTGGGAAGCCCGCCTCGCATTCCAATTGTCTCCTAGCAACAAGACAGTTTAGATCTGATGGCTCTGCCGGAGCAACCGGGGTGGCTGAGTTGAAATGGACTTTCCTGAGGATGGGTCCTAATGTGTTTTTGTGTCCATGAGGGCCTTGGAATGGGGCGGTGACACCGGGACCCTGAAGTACTCTCCTAAGCTTTGGGCATGGCTCCCATGCACAAATTTCCTTGTGGAGACGAGATGAGTTCTGATGGGTGCCACAGGAAAAACCCATGCTCGTATTGGAATCAGGCTTTTGAGGACACATGCCTGTAACCCAAAGCAATGGATCCTATTATGGCCTAGGGTCCTGTCTGCTTCAATCTTCTTCTCTGGAGACATCCATCTATGGTATGAGTGGAGGTCGATTATCAGCTGGTGTCAGACAGCCCTTGTTTGTTCCGGGCGACCTACACTATTGGGATGGCCTTCAGGGACTTGGAGGTTTCTCCTAATTTGTACGATTTTGGACCATGGAATGGGCAGAATTCCCATGGATTGGTAGGCACAGTCCTAATGTGTGGCTCCAGGGGCCCAGCCCGGAGGGTGGGCGGCCCAAGACTTTGAGGACAGAAGCTGAAAACACAAACTCAGCTTAGGATTGGGGACGTAGTTATGGCAGACCCGATCGACAAACCATGAGAAGAACTCTTCAGGATATGAAGAAAGTGCGAGTCTGAGGCGCTTGCTCAGGCTTTTGTCTCTGGATTTTGTATCAGCGATGGCCGTGGAATGTCGGGGAGGCCTCATGGCCATGTACGAATCTTCCTCTTTGAGGATTTGGCCCGATTCCCAATTGCTTTTCGTCAATCTGTGGGATGGGAGGACTCATTTCAGTTTTGTTACCTCAGGTGTCCCACCAAAAGAGGAATTCCAAAGCCAAGCCGTGGGGAAGACTGAAGGGACAACCCGAACTATGGTTAAAAATTGGGGCCTAGGGGCATGGCAAGCCCAATATTCTATCTCTTCATCCAGCCACTGAGTGGCCTTACTTGAGGATTGGGCTTGGCCTGAGGGTCACAATGTTTGTTTGTGACCAATGTGGCCCGTGATCATGGGCGGGGTCTCATGGGCCACACTGGCTTCAACTACACTGAACGTTGGACAACATGCCAACCACAAGGTTTCTTGCCATGGGGAAGGAGTTCTGATTTCTGCATCACCTTCAACCCTGGGCAGTGATTGGAGATAAGGTCTAGGTTCTGAAACCTGAAAAGCGAGGTTGGGAAGAGATGACAACCTAAGGCCATGGCGGCTCGATGTGCTCAGTGTGCGGCCAGCTGTCTGGGAGGGTCCAGGGGTCCAGGCTCAGGCTGTGTCAGAAAGGGCATTAGTGCCCTGGTCAGCCTATTTATTAGGGGTACAGCCATGGTCGGTGCAGGTTGATCCTCATTTGGGGTTACTGGGTAGACCCAGAGGACAATGTTTTTCTTCTGGAGGCCCGTCAGAGTGCTGCATTGTAGTTCTGGATTGCCAAACTGGAGGGCTTGTGGCCAGTAGTCTGACGACAGAAGTCTGAGAACACAAGCTAGGCTTAGGTTTCTGGGTGAGGCCATGGCAGGCACAATCTACAGACCTGAATCGAGATCTCGTGCATCTGAAGTCAGGGCTAGGATCAGACGATCGCTCAGGTTGGAGTTTCTGTCCCTGATGTCCCCTTCATGAATGGGGGGGCATCACGAGGCCATGGGGGTTTTCCCACGATGGGAGTTGTGAGAAGCTCCAAACTGCAGAGTGTCTTCTGCAGGACAATTGAGACCTGTTGTTTGGCTCCAGGCCAATGATTCTGAGCGGGGTTCTAAGGATGGAAGGCTGGGTAGCCCACCTCGCATTCCAATTGTCTCCTAGCAACAAGACAGGTTAGATCTCCTGGATCTGTGGGGAGCAACCGAGGACGCTGAGTTGAAATGGACACCCCTGGGGATGGGTCCTAATGTGCTTTTGTGTCTAATGAGACCTTGGAGTGAAGCGGTGGCACTGGGCACCTAAAGGGTTCTCCTAAACAGAGGCTTTGACACAGCCCCAACGTGCAAGTTTCTCATGTGTAGATGAGATGTTTTCTGATGTGTGGGTCAAGAAAGAGCTATATGCTGCTTTTGAAATCCAGGCCTCTGAGGAGAGATGCCTGGAAACCAAAGCAATGGATCTGATTAGTGCCTAGGGGCCTGTTCTTTCCTTTTTACCTCTGGGGACATCTGTCTATGTGTCTGAGTGCAGGTAGGTGCTCAGTTGGGCTCAGATTGCCCCTGTTTTTCCTGGGAAGTCACCAGTATTGAGATGGATTAGGGACTTTGGAGGTTTATCCTATTAGATGGGTTGTGGCCATTGGAATGGGCACACACAATTCCATTGGAGAGGGCAAGTACAGTCCTCATGTTTGGCTCCAGGGGCCTGAGCCTGTAGGTTGTGTAGGCCTGGGCTGTTTGGACAGTTGTCTGAAAACACACACCCTCCAGACTAGGGCCCCTGGAACCACACCTCAGGATTGTTCCTGCCCTCTCAAAGGGAATTCTTCATATTCCATTGGGCACAACCATATAATTCAGGAGAAATCTCCAATATCCCTGGGACCATACCAATATTGTAGGCCGCCTGGTACAAACAGGGGTGATCTGACACTAGCTGAGCAACTAGCTCCACACAGACTCGGAGACAGATGTCCCCAGAGAAGAACATTGAACTGGACTGGCCCCTAGGCCCTAATCAGATCCATTGCTTTGGTTTCCAGGCATCTCTTCTCAGAGGCCTGGTTTCCAATACCAGCCTATGGGGTTTCCAGAGGCCCCTTCAGAGCAAGTCTTGTCTGCACATTGGAAACTTGCTCGTGGAGCTATGTCAGAACCTCAGAGGCCTGGTTTTCAATACCACCATATGGGGGTTTCCTGAGTCATCAGTCAGAACAAATGTCTTCTCCACATGGGAAACGTGCTCTTTCAAGCTGTGTCAAAACCTCCGGCTAGGAAAATCCTTCAGGGCCCCGGTGCCACCACCTCATTCTAAGGTCTCCATGGACACAATCCCACATTAGGACCCATCTGCAGGAGAGTCTATTTCAACTCAGTGCCCTTGGGTGCTCCCCTAGAGCCAGCAGATCGAACCTATCTTGTCACTAGGAGACAATTGGAATGTGAGGCGGGCTGGCTAGGCATCCATCTGTAGAAAACTACTCTGAAGTAATTCCATATGGGACATCCTGGAGCCATCCAACAGGTCACAGCTGTCCTGCAGAAGGAATCCTTGCGCTTTGGAGCACCTCACAACTCCCATCATGGGAAAAGCTCTGTGGCCTCGTGGTGCACCGTCCCCTTCATGAAAGAGCCATCTTGGACAGAAACTCCAAACTGAGCCAACGTCTAATCCTCGCCCTGACTTCAGATGCACGAAATCTTGATTCAACTCTGCAGAGTGTGCCTGCCGAAACCCCTCCCCGAAGCAAAACCTAGCTCTTGTTCTCAGACTTCGTCCTCACACTCCGAGCCCACCAGCCCTCCAGTTAGGGAATTCTGGAGAGACACAAGGCAGCACTCTGACTGCCCTCCAGAAGAGAAACGTTGTCCTATGGGGCTAACCAGAAACACCAAATGAGGATCAACCTGCATGCCACTTGACTCTATCCCAATTATACAGTTTCGCTTCGGCGTTAATGCCCTGTCTTGCACAGCCTGAGGTCTGAATTCCCAACCGACACCCAGACAGCTGGCTGTACACTGAGCACATCAGACCCGCCATGGCTTTAGGTCATCATCTCTTCCCAACCTTGGTTTTCAGGCTTCAGAACCTAGACCTTATATATACTCACTACCCAGGGGTGAACGTGATGCAGAAATGAAACTCCTTCTTCCTCAAGGCAAGAAACCTTGTGGTTGGCATGTTTTCCAACGTTCAGTGTAGGAGAATCCAGTGTAGCCCATGAGTCCCCGCCCATGCTTGAGAACCGAAATGGGCACAAACACATTGGGACCCTCAGTGTGAGCCCTGTCCTCAAGTAAAGCCTCTCAGGGGATGGACCAAGAACCCGCATTGCCATCCCTAGTCCCCCAATATTAATGAGAGGTTGAGAGGTCTAGTCACCCCTATTCAGGTCTCTGCTCTGGAACCCCTGAGGAAAAAAATATCGAAGGGTCTCCTCCATCCCCTGAATGAGCCCCAAAACTTGGGATCTGACCAAATCTTAAAAGAGAAAGAATCATCCATGGCCAAAGAGGCCATCCCGTCATTCCATGGCCACCATTGACACAAAATCTAGAGACAAAAGCCTGGAGATATGCCTCACACTTGCCCTTTGTTCATAGCCTGAAAAATTCTCCTCACGGTCTATAGATCAGGCCTGTCATACCTACGTCCCCAAATCTAAGCTGAGTTTGGGTTTTCAGATTTCTGTCCCCACTGTCCTGGCCCACACACCCTCCAGGCTGGGGCCCCTGGAGCCATGCCTCAGGACTGTGCCTGCCTTCTCCAAGCATATTCTGCCCATTCCATTGGCCACAACCCTAAAGATTAGGAGAACACTCCAACGTCCCTGAGGCCATCCCAATAGTGTTGGCCACTCAGCGCAAACAGGGTGATCTGTCCCAAGATGAGCAACTACCTCAACTCAGACCCATAGACAGATAACCCCAGAGAAGAAGATTGAACCGGACAGGCACCTAGGCCCTAATCAGATCCATTGCTTTTGATTCCAGGCATCTCTCCTCAGAGGCCTGGTTTCCAATACCAGCATATGTGTTTTTCAGGAGGTACCAGTCTGAAAAAATCTCATTTCCACATGGGAAACATGCATTTTGGAGCTGTGTCACAACCTCCAGTTAAGGGAAACCTTCAGGCCCCAGCAGCCAACACCCCATTCCAAGGTCTCCATGGACACAAACCCGCATTATGACCCATCCGCAGGCGAGTCCATTTCAACTCATCCCCTTTCGTTGCTCCCCAAAAGAAGCAGATCGAACCTGCCTTGTCACTAGGAGACAATAGGAATGTGAGGCGGGCACTCCAGGAATCCATCCTTAGAACCCTGCACTGCCGTCGTTCCGCATGGGACGTCCTGGAGCAATCTGACCGGTCTCGACTGTCCCGTAGAAGGAATCCTTGCCGATTCGAGCAACATACAATGCCAATCGTGGGAAAGTCTCCATAGCCCCATGATGCCCCCCACCATCATGAAGGGGCCATCCTGAACAGAAACTTCAACCTGAGCCTACGTCTGATCCTCGCCCTGACTTCAGATGCATGAGATTTAGATTTAGCTCTACAGAGTGTGCCTGCCATGATCTTGACCCAAAACCTAAGCCTAGCTTGTGTTCTCACACTTCCTTCCTCACAATTCTGGCCCACAAGCCCTCCAGTGTGAGAATTCCGTCGCCACAATGCAGCACTCTTCCTTCCCTCCAGAAGAAAAACGTTGCCCCTGGGGCTACCCAGAAACGCCAAATGAGGATCAACCTGCATGCCACTCAACTTTACTCCAATTATACAGTCTAAGCTTGGCACTAATGCCCTGTCTGACACAGCCTGAGCCTGGACCTCCTGGATGACACCCAGAAAGGTGGTGTCACACCTAAGGACTGTGCCAGTGCTCTCCAAGGGAACTCTGCCCGTTTCATTTGCCACAACCTTACAGATTAGGAGAAACCTCCAATTCCCAAGACCAGTCCAATAGTGTTGGCCTCCCCCAACAAACATGGGTGATCTGACACAAGCTGAGCAGTGACCTCCATTCTGAATCTTAGACAGAGACACTCAGAGGAGAATATTGAAAAGGACAGGCCCCTAGACCGTAATCAGATACATTGCTTTGGATTCCAGGCATTGTTCCCCAGATGCTTGGTTTCCAATACCAGGTTGTGGGGGTTTCAGAACAAATCTCGTCTCTACATGGGAAACTTGCTCTTTGGAGCTGCATCAAAACCTAAGGTTAGGAGAATTCTTCAGGGCAACAGAGCCACTGCCCCATTCCAAGGGATCCATGGACACAAATCCACATCGACTGATCCTCATGAGATTCCATTTCAATTCAGCCCCCTCGGTTGTTCCCCCAGTGACAGCAGATCAAATCCTCCTTTTCACTAGGACACAACTGGAATGCAAGTTGGACTGCCCAGGCATCCATCATTAGAACTGTGCTTTGGAGCATTTCTTATGGGACGTCCTTGATCCATCCAAAAGTTCGTGACTCTCCCGCTGACGGAATCCTTGTGGTTTGGAGCATCACACACTCACAAAGTTGGAAATCTTCCATGGTTTCCTGATGCCCCCCCACCTTCATGAAGGGGACATCATGTACAGAAACTCTAACCTAAGCCAACATCTGATCCTCGCCCTGACTTCAGATGCACGAGATCTCATTTCAGGTCTGTAGAGTGTGCTTGCCATGTCTCCGCTGCGAATTCAAAGCTGAACTTGTGTTCTCAGACTTCTGTCCTAAAACACCTGGCCCACAAGCCCTGAAGTTGGCAATTCTGGAGCCAGAATGCAGCACTCTGCCTGCCCTCCAGAAGAGAATTTTTGCCCTATGGGGCCAACCAGAAACCCCAAATGAGGACCAACCTTCACATCACTCGACTGTACCCCAATTATACAGTCTAGCCTGAAGACTAATGCCCTGCCTGAAACAGCCTGAGCCCAGACCTCATGATGGACACAGACATCTGGCCGCACACTAAGTGCATCGGAACCACCATGGCCTTAGGTCGTCATCTCTTACCAACCTCGGTTTTCAGGCTTCAGAATCTAGACCTTATCTCTACTCACTGCCATGCCGTGTACGTGATGCAGAAATCAGAACTCCTCCTTCCCCATGACCAGAAACCCTGTGGTTGGCATGTTGTCCAACGTGCAGTGTAGGAGAAACCAGCATGGCCCATGAGGCCTCAGACATGCTTGAGGGCTGCGATGGGCACAAACACACATTAGGATCCTAAGCATGATCCCTGGCCTCAAGTAAAGCCTCTCCGGGGCTGGACCAAGAGCCCACATATGGAGATTACCATGCCCCTACTCCCCAAGCCTTAACCAGTGCTTGAGAAGTCTAGTCACCCCTACTCAGATCTCTTCTCTAGAATCCCTCCTTGGTGGGACACATGAGATTAAAAAAAAAAATAGAGAAAGGACTCCTACCGTCCAAAGAATGACCGCAAACACTTGGAATTGGGCCAAATTCACAGAGAGAAATACTCGTGCATGGCTGATGAGGCCATCCTGACATTCCACGGCCACCATTGACACAAAATCCGGAGACAAAAGCCTAAAAAAGCGCCACACACTCGCCCTTTGTTCAAAGCCTGAAAAATTTTCACGGTCTGTAGATCGGGCCTGCCATACCTATGTCCCCAAACCTAAGCCACATTTGTGTTTTCAGACTTCTGTCTCCATTGTCCTGGCCCACACACCCTCAAGGCTTGGCCCCATGGAGCCACACTTCAGGACTGTGCCTGCCCTCTCCATGGGAATTCTGCTCATTCCTTTGGCACAACCTGACAGATTAGGAGAAACATCCGAAGTCCCCGAGGCCACCCCAATATTGTAGGATGTCCGGGACAAACAGGGACCATCTGCCACAAGCTGAGCCACTACCTCCAATCAGACCTGTAGATAGATA
Organism: Mustela nivalis; assembly: GCF_964662115.1. Classification (NCBI taxonomy): domain Eukaryota; kingdom Metazoa; phylum Chordata; class Mammalia; order Carnivora; family Mustelidae; genus Mustela; species Mustela nivalis. Next base: position 11,588 of record NW_028134413.1, on the reverse strand, counting down.
TCCATAGAAAAGAAGATTGAACAGGACAGGCACCTAGGCCCTAAACGGATCCATTGCTTTTGTTTTCACGTATCTCTCCTCAGAGGCCTGGCTTCCAATACCAGCACATGGGGGTTTCTGGAGCTACCAATCAGAACAAATCGCATGCCACATGGGAATCATGCTATATGGAACTGTGTCAAAACCTCCAGTTAGGAGAAAATTTCACGTCACTGGAGCCACCGCCCCATTCCAATGTCTCAATGGACACAATCCCACATTATGACCCATCCTCAGTAGAGTCCATTTCAACTCAAACCTGGCGGTTGCTCACCCAGTGCCAGCAGATCAAACCTGCTTTGTCACTAGGAGACAATTGGAATGCGAGTTCGTTGCCCAGGTATCCGTTGTTAGAACTCTGCTCTGGAGAAATTCCTAATGGGGTGTCCTTGATCCATTCAACAGGTCTCAACTGTCCTGCAGAAGGAATCCTTGTGGTTTGCAGCATCACACACTCGCACCGTGGGAAAACCTCCATGGCCTCGTGATGCCTCCACCTTCAGGTAGAGGACATCATGGACAGAAACTCCCGTCTGATCCTCGCCCTGACTTCAGATGCATGAGATCTCAATTCAGCTCTGCAGAGTGTGCCTGCCTTGCCCTCGCCCCAAAACCTAAGCCAGCTCACGTTCTCAGACTTCCGTCCTCACACTCCTGGCCCACAAGCCTTCCACTTTGGGAATTCTGGAGACAAAATGCAGTACTCTGACTGCCCTCCAGAAGAGAGACTTTGCCCTAGGGGTCTACCCAGAAACATCAAATGAGGATCAACCTGCAATTCTCTAGATTGTACCCCAATTATACAGTCTAGCCTGGGCACTGATGCCCTGTCTGACACAGCCTGACCCCAGACCTCGTGACCGACACCCAGACACCTGGCCTCACACTGAACACATCGAACATGCCATGGCCTTAGGTCATCATCTCTTCCCAACCTTGGTCTTCAGGCTTCAGAACCTAGACATGATCTCCACTCACAACTAAGTGATGTACGTGATGCAGGAATCAGAACTTCACCTTCCCCATGACCAGAAACCTTGTGGTTGGCATGTTGTCCAACGTTCAGTATATGAGAACCCAGCATGGCCCATGAGGCCTCAGACATGCTTGAGGGCTGCGATGGGCACAAACACACATTAGGACCCTAAGCATGAACCCTGGCCTCAAGTAAAGCCTCTCCGGGGCTGGACCAAGAGCCTGCATATGGGACTTGCCATGCCCCTACTCCCCCAATCCTAGCCAGAGCTTGAGAAGTCTAGTCAACCTTATTCAGAGCTCTTTTATGGAATCCTTCTTTGGTGGGACACATAAGGTAAAAAAAAAAAAAAAAAAAAAAACAAGATAAAGAAAAAAAAAATTAAGGACTCCTACCATCCAAAGAATGAACCCAAACACTTGGAATTTGGCCAAATCCACAGAGAGAAATACTCGTCCATGGTCGATGAGGCCAGCCTGACATTCCACGGCCACCATTGACACAAAATCAGGAGACAAAAACCTGAAAAAGCGCCACACACTTGCCCTTTGTTCAGAGCCCCCAAAATTCTCAAGGTCTGTAGATCGGGCCTGCCATACCTATGTCCCCAAACCTAAGCCGAGTTTGTGTTTTCAGACTTCTGTCTCCATTGTCCTCACCCACACACCCTAAAGGCTGGGCCCCATGGAGCCACACCTCAGGACTGTGCCTGCCCTCTCCAAGGGAATTCTGCTCATTCATTTGGCACAACCTGACAGATTAGGAGAATCATCCAAAATCTCTGAGGCCATCGCAATAGTGTAGGATGTCCTGGACATACAGGGACCCTCTGGCACAAGCTGAGCCACTACCTCCAATCAGAACCTTAGACAGATATCCATAGAAAAGAATATTGAACAAGACAGGCACCTAGGCCCTAATTGGATCCATTGCTTTTGTTTTCAGGCATCTCTCCTCAGAGGCCTGGATTCCAATACCAGCATAAGGGGGTTTCCAGAGCTACCTATCAGAAAAAATCTCGTCTCCACATGGGAATCTTGCTCTATGGAGCTGTGTCATAACCTCCAGTTAGGAGAAAACTTCAGGTCACTGGAGCCACCGCCCCATTTGAATATCTCCATGGACACAATCCCAAATTATGACCCATCCTCAGGAGAGTTCATTTCAACTAAACCCCCTCGGTTGCTACCCCAGAGCCAGCAGATTGAACCTGCCTTGTCGCTAGGAGACAATTGAAATGCGAGTTGGGCTCTTCAGGCATCCATCCTTAGAACCCTGCTCTTGCGTCGTTCCTTATGGGACATCCTTGAGCCATCCAACAGGTCTCGACTGTCCCACAGGAGTCCTTGTGCATGGACCACCTAACAACTCATATCATGGAAAGCTTCCAAGGTCACATGATGCCCCCAATCTTCATGAAGGCAGATCATGGAAAGAAACTCCAACCTGAGCCAACAGCTGATCTTCGCCTTGACTTCAGATGCACGAGATCTTGATTCAGCTCTTCAGAGTGTACCTGTTGTGCCCTCACCCCCAAACCTAAGCATAGCTAGTGTTCTCCGACTTCCGTCCTCACTCTCCTGGACCACACGCCCTCTATTTTGGGATTTCCGATGACACAGTGCTGCACTCTGCCTGCCCTCTAGAAGAAAAATATTGCCCTATGGGTCTACCCAGAAACCTCAAATGAGGATAAACCTGCACGTCACTCAACTGTACACCAATTATATAGTCTAGCCTGTGCACTAATGCCCTGTCTGACAGAACCTGAGGCCTGAATTCCCAACCGACACCCAGACAGCTTGCAGTACACTGAGAACATCTGAACCACCATGGCCTTAGGTCGCCATCTCTTTCCAACTTTGGTTTTCAGGCTACAGAATCCTAGACCTTATCTCTACTCACTTCCCATGGGTGAACGTGATGCAGAAATCAGAACTCCTCCTTCCCTCTCGCCAGAATCTTGTGGTTGGCATCTTGTCCAACGTTCAGTGTAGGACCCCTGTAGGGCCTACAGGGGTAGTAGTAGGGCCCCTGAGGGTAGTGTAGGGTCCCTGAGGCCCTGCCTATGCTTAAGAGCTGCGGTGGGCTCAAACACACATTGGGACCCTCAGTTTGAGCCCTGTCCTCAAGTAAAGCCTCTCAATGGCTGGACCATGAGCCCGCATATGGGGCCTGCCATGCCCCAAGTCACCCAATTTTAATCAGAGGTAGAGACATCTAGTCACCCCTACTCAGGGCTCTGCTCTGGAATCCCTCTTTGGTGGGACATTTGAGGTAAATAAACACAGAAAGGACTCCTCCCACTCACAGAATGACCCCAATCACTTGTTATTGGGCCATCCCAAGTGATTGGGGTCCAGAGAGAAAGACTCGTCCATGGCCCATGAGGCCAGCCCGACATTCCACGGCCACTATTGACACAAAATCCAGAGACATAAGCTTCAGCAAGCGTTCACACTCACCCTTAGGTCATAGCCCAAAAAATTCTCCTCATAGTCTGTAGATTGGGCCTGCCATACCTACGTCCCCAAACCTAAGGCGAGTTTGTGTTTTCAGACTTCTATCCTGACATCCCTGTCCCACACACCCTCCAGACTGAGGCCCCTGGAGCCACACCTCAGGACTGTGCCTGCCCTCTCCAAGGAAATTCTTCCCATTCCATTGGCCACAACCCTACAGATAAGGAGAAACCTCCAAAGTCCCAGAGGCCATTCCAATAGTGTAGGCCACCCAGGACAAAGAGGGGCGATCTCTCACAAGCTGAGCAACGACGTCAACTCACCCGTAGACAGATAACCCAAGAGAAGAAGATTAAACTGGACTGGCCCCTAGAATGTAATTGGTTCCATTGCTTTTTTTTCTAAGCATCTCTCCTCAGAGGCCTGTTTTCCAATACCAGCATATGGGGGATTCCAGAGATACCAATCAGAACAAATCTTGTCTTCACATGGGAAACTTATCCTTTGGAGCTCTGTAAAAGCCTCCAGTTAGGAGAAACCTTCAGGTAGCCGGAGCAACCGCCCTATTCCAAGGTCTCCATGGACACATACCCGCATTATGACCATTCGGCAGGAGAGTACATTTCAACTCAGCCCCGTCGATGACTCCCCCAGAGGCAGAATATCAAACCTGCCTTGTCGCTAGGAGACAACTGGAATGCAAAGCAGACTCTCTAGGCATCCATCCTTGGAATCCTGCTCTGGCGCCGTTCCATATGGGATGTCCTGGAGCCTTCCAACAGGTCTTGACTGTCCCACAGAAGGAATCCTTGCAGATTGGAGCATCTCACAACTCCTATCGTGGGAAAACCTACATGGCCTCATGAGATGCTCCCCTTTATAAAGGGGCCATCATGGACAGAAACTCCAACCTGAGCCAACTTCTGATGCATTGCTTTGGTATCTAGGTATCTCTCCTCAGAGGCCTGGTTTCCAATATCAGAATATGGGGGTTTCCTAAGGAAACAATCAGAACAAATCTCATCTCCACATGGGAAACTTGCTCTTTGGAGCTGTGTCAATACCTCAGGTTAGGAGGATCCTTCAGGGCGCTGGCACCATGGCCCAATCCCAAGGTCTCCAAGGACACAAACTTACATTATGATCCATTCTCAGGAGAGTCCATTTCAAATCAGCCCCCTCGGCTGCTCACCCAGAGCCAGCAGATCAAACCTTCCTTGTCACTAGGAGACAGTTAGAATGGGAGGCGGGCTGCCCAGGCATCCATCCTTAGAACCCTGCTCTGGAGAACTTCTTTATGGGACGTCTTGAATCCAACCAACCTGTCTTGACTGTCTCACAGAATGAATCCTTGTGGTTTGAAGCATCACACAATAACAGTGTGAGAAAACCTCCATTTCCTCATGATGCCCCACACCTTCATAAATGGGCCATCACGGACAGAAACTCCATCCTAAGCCAAAGTCTGATCCTCGCCCTGAATTCAGAAGCATGAGATCTCGATTCAGCACTTGAGAGTGTGCCTGCTGGGCCCTTGCCCGAAACCTAAGCCTAACTTGTGTTCTCAGAATTCCGTCCTCAGAATCCTGGCCACACCCCTCCAGTTTGGCAATTCTGGAGACACAATGCAGCACTCTGCCTGGCCTCCAGAAGAAAAATGTTGCCCTATAGGGCTAACGAGAAACGCCAAATGAGTAACAACCTCCATGCCACTCGACCATACCCCAATTATACAGTCTAGCCTGTGCACTAAAGCCCTGTCTGACACAGCCTGAGGGCAGACCTCCAGTCCAACACCAGGACAGCTGGCCGTACACTGAGCATATCATACCCACAATGGCTTTAGGCCATCATCTCTACCCAACCTCAATTTTCACCTTCAGAACCTAGACCTTATCTACACTCACTGCTCAGGAGTGAACGTGATGCAAGAATCAGAACTTCTCCTTCGCCATGGCAAGAAACCTTGTGGTTGGCATGTTGTCCAACGTTCATTGTAGGAGAAAGCAGCATGGACTATGAGGTCCCACCTATCCCTGAGGGCCACAATTTGCACAAACACATATTGTGACCCTCAGCGTGAGCCCTATCCTCATGTGAAGCCTCTTAGTGACTGAAACAACAGCCCACATATGGGGCTTGCCAAGCCCCTAGTCCCCCAATCTCAACCAGAGTTCGAGATGTCTAGTCACCCGACTCAGGGCTCTGCTCTGGAATCCCTCTTTGGTGGGACACCTGAGGTAAAAAAAAAAAAATACAGAAAGGACTCTTCCCATCCACAGAATGATCCCAACCCCTTGGGATAAGGCCAAATCACCAGAGAAAGAATTGTCCATGGCCCTTGAGGACACCCCGACATTCCACGGCCACCGTTGACACAAAATCCAGAGACAAAAGCCTGAGCAAGCGCCACATACTCGCCCTTTGTTCATAGCCCGGAAAATTCTCACGGTCTGTAGATCGAGCCTTCATACATACATCCCCAAACCTAAGCTGAGGTTGTGTTTTCAGACTTCTGTCCCCACAGTCCTGGCCCACACACCATCCAAGCTGGGGCCCCTGGAGCCACACCTCAGGACTGTGGCTTCCCTCTCCAGGGGAATTCTGCCATTTCCATTGGCCACAACCCTATAGATTAGGAGAAACCTCCAATCTCCCCGAGGCCATCCGAATAGTTTTGGCTGCCCAGGACAAACAGGGATGATCTTTCACAAGTTAGGAAACTACCTACACTCAGACCCAGAGACAGATATCCCCATAGAATAAGATTGAACTGGACAGGCACTTAGGCTCTAATCAGATCCATTGCTTTTGTTTCCAGGATCTCTCCTCAAAGGCCTGGTTTCCAATGCCAGCATAGGGGGATTACTGAGGCACTCATCAGAAAAATCTCGTCTCCACATAGGAAATGTACTCTTTGGAGCTCTATAAAAACCTCCGTTTAGGAGAATCTTTCAGGGCCCCGGATCAAGCGCCCCATTCCAAGGTCTCCATGGACTTAAACCAACATTATGATCTATCCTCGGGAGCGTCCATGTCAACTGAACCCCCTTGGTTTCTCCCCCAGGGCCTGCAGATCAAACCTGCCTTGTTGCTAGGAGACAACTAGAATGGGAGGTGGGCTGCCTAGGCATCAATCCTTAGTACCCTACTCTGGAGTCATTCCATATGGGACATCCTAGAGCCATCCAACAGGTCTCAAGTGTCCCACAGAAGGAATATTTGCAGTCTGGAGCATCTCACAACTCCCATTGTGGGAAAATCTACATGGCCTCTTGAGACGCTCCACTTTTAAAGTGGGCATCATCGACAGAAACTCCAACCTGAGCAAACGTCTGATATTCGCCCTGACTTCAGGTGCATGAGATCATGATTCAGCTCTGCAGAGTGTGCCTTCTGTGCTCTCACCCCAAAAACTAAGCCTAGCTTGTGTTCTCAGACTACAATCCTCACACCCCTGGCCCAAAAGCCCTACAGTTTGGCAATACTGGGGCCACAATGCAGCACTCTGCCTGCCCTCCAGGAGAAAAAACGTTGCCTTATGGATCTACCTAGAAACCCGAATGAGGATCAATTGAACGCCACTCGACTGCACCCCAAATATACAGTCTACCCTGTCTAATGCCTTGTCTGACACAGCATGAGCCCACACCTCCAGACCTACGCTCAACCACTGGCCGCACACTGAGCTCATTGAACCCAACAGGTCCTTAGGTCTTCATTTCTTCCCAACCTCGGTTTTCGGGTTTCAGAACCTAGACCTAAACTCCAATCACTGTCCAGGGGTGATCGTGATGCAGAAGTCACAACTCTTCCTACGCCATGGCCAGAAACCTTGTGGTTGGCATATTCTCCAACGTTCAGTGTCGAAGAATCCAGCGTAGCCCATGAGGCTTTTCCCATGCTTGAGGGCCTTGTTGGCAAAAATAGGAATTGTGACCCTCAGCATGAGCCCTGTCCTCAAGGAAGGCCTCTCAGTGTCTGAATCAAGAGCCCACATATTGGACTTGCCATGCCCCTAGGCCCCCAAACTAAAACAGAGGTGGGGTTGTCCAGTTGTCCCTCCCGAGGACTCTGCTCTGGAATCCCTCTTTTATTGGGACACATGAGGTACAAAAAATAAACTAAAATAAAATAAAAAACAGAAAGGACTCCTCCCATCCCACAGAACGTACCCAAACTCTTGGGATTGGGTCAAATCCTCAGAGAAGGAAAGCCGTCCACAACCCATGAGGCCACGCCAGCATTCCACCCACATTGTTGACACAAATCCAGAGACAAAATCTGAGCAAGCACCTCAAACTCACACTTTTTCATATCTTGAAGTGTTATCAAGGTCTGTAGATTGGGCGTGCCAAAACTATGTCCCCAATCCTAAGCAGAGTTTGTGTTTTCAGATTTTTGTCCCCACAGGCCTGGCCCACACACCCTCAAGGCTGGGCCCCTAGAGCCAAACTCAGAACTTTGCCTGCCCTCTCCAGGGGATTTCTGCCAATTCCATTGACCACAACACTATAGATTAGGAGAAACTCCAAAGTCCCGAGGCCATTCCAATATTATAGGCTGCCCAGGACAAACAGGGGCGATCTGACACAATCTGAGCAACTACCTCACCTCAGATACTTAGACACGTATCCCCAGCAAAGAGATTGAACCGGACAGGCACCTAGGCTCTAATCATATCCATTGCTTTTGTTTCCAGTCATCTCTCCTCAGAGGCCTGGTTTCCAATACCATCATATGGGAGATTCCTTAGGCACTCATCAAAACAATTCTCTTCTCTACATAGGAAACGTACTCTTTAGAGCTCCATCAAAACCTCCGGTTATGAACATCCCTCAAGGACCCGGAACAAGACCCCATTCCAAGGTCTCCATGGACACAAATGCACATTATGACCCATCCTCAACTCACCCATTTCAACACACCCGATTCGGTTGCTCCCCTAGATCAGGCTGATTGAACTTGCCTTGGCTCTATGAGACACCTGGAATGGGAGGCAGGCTGCCCAGGCATCCATCCTTAGAACCCTGCTCTGGATAACTTCCTTATGGGATGTCCTGGAGCCATCCAACAGGTCTCGACTGTCCCACAGAAGGAATCATTGCGGTTTGGAGCATCTCACAATTCCCATCGTAGGAAAACCTCCATGTCCTCGTGACACCCTCCCCTTAATGAAGGGGCCGTCATGGACAGAAACTCCGACCTAAGCCAACGTCTGATCCTAGCTCTGTCTTCAGGTATACGGGATCTCGAATCATCTCTGCAGAGGGTGCCTGCCGTCCCCTTACCCCGAAATCTAAGTCTGGCTTGTGTTCTCAGAATTTTTTCCTCACACTCCTGGCCCACAAGCCTTCCAGTTTGGGAATTCTGCAGCCACTATGTGGCACTGTGTCTTCCCTCCAGAAGAAAAACTTTGCCCTCTGGGGCTACCCAGTAACCACAAATGAGTACCATCCTGCACGAAACTCGACTGCACCCCAATGATACAGTCTAGCCTGGGCACTAATTCCCGGTCTTCCACAGCCTGAGCCTGCACCTCCCAACCCACACTCAACAGCAGTCCGAACACTGAGCACATCACACACACCATGGCCTTAGGTCTTCATCTCTTCACAACCTCAGTTTTCAGGCTTCAGAACCTAGACCTTAAATCCAATCACAGTCCAAGAGTGAAAGTGTTGCAGAAATTAGAACTCCATCCTCCCCATGGCCATAAAACTTGTGGTTCCCATACTGTGCAACGTTCAGTGTAGGAGACACCAGCATGGTACATTAGGCCACGCCCTGACTTGAGGGGCTCCTTGGGCACAAAAACACATTGTGAAACTCAGTGTGAGACCTATCCTCAAGGAAGGCCTCTCAGTGTCTGGACCAAGAGCCCACATATGGGGCTTGCCATGTTCTTAGGTCCCAATGTTAACCAGAGGTCTGGTTGTCCAGTCGCCCCTCCCCAGGACTCTGCTCTGGAATCCCTCTTTTGGTGGTCCACCTGAGGTAAAAAAAAAAAAAAAAAAAAAAAAAAAAAAAAACAGAAAGACCTCCTCCCTTCCGACAGAATGAACCCAAACTCTTGGGATCGGGTCAAATCCCCAGAAAGGGAGCCTCATCGATGGCCCATGAGGACACCCCGACATTCCATGGAAATCGGTGACACATTTCCAGAAAACAAAACAAAAAAAAAAGCATGAGCAAGCACCTCACATTCGCCCTTTGTTCATATCCCGAAGAGTTCTCATCACGGTATATAGATCAGGCCGGCCATACCTACATCCTCCAACCTAAGTGGAGTTTGTGTTTTCAGAATTTTGTCCAAATAGCCCTGGACCACACACGCTCCACACTTGGGTCCCTGGAGCCACACCTCAGGACTGTGCTTCCCTTTCAAGGGAATTCTTCCCATTCCATTGGCCACAACCTCGCAAATTAGGAAAAACCTCCAAAGTCACCGAGGCCATCCCAATAGTGTAGGCCGCCCAGGACAAACAGGGGTGATCTCAAACCAGCTGAGCAACTACCTCCACTCAGACAACAGATGTCCCCAGAGAAGAATATTGAACCGGACAGGACCCTAGGCCCTAATCAGATCCATTGTTTGGTTTCCAGGCATCTCTCCTCAGAAGCCTCGTTTCCAATACCAGCATATGGTGGTTTCCTGAGGCACCAATAAGAACAAATCTCGTCTCCCCATGGAAAACTTGCTCATTGGAGCTTTGTCATAACCTCTGGTTAGGAGAATCCTTCAGGGTCCTGGTGCCTATGCCCCATACAAAGGTCTCCATGGACTCAAACCAACATTAAGACCATCCTCAGAAAAGTCCTATTCAACTCAGCCCCCTCTGTTGCTACCCCAAGCCAGCAGATCAAACGTTTCTTGTTGCTAGGAGACAATTGGGATGTGAGGCTGCTGCCCAGGCATCCATACATAGAACCCTGTTCTGGGAAAATACCTTATAAGACGTCCTGGAGCCATCCAACAAATCTTAATTGTCCCACAGAAGGAATCCTTGTGGTTTGGAGCATCTCACACTCCAATAGCGGCAAAACCCCTATGGACACATAATCCCCCCTCTTCTTGAAGGGGCCAACATGGACAGAAACTCAAACCTGAGCCAAAGTCTGATCCTCGACTTACTTCAGACGCAAGAGATCTCAATTCAGCTCTGCAGAGTGTGCCTGCCATGTCCTTGCCCCGAAACCTAAACCTAGCTTCTGTTCTCAGCTTCCGTCCTCACTCTCCTGGCCCACAACCCCTCCAGTTTGGGAATTCCGAAGCCACAATGCAGCACTCTGCCAGCCCTCCAGAAGAAAAACTTTGCCCTATGCTGCTAATAAGAAACCCCAAATGATTTTCTAATGCATGTCACTCGATGGTAGAGAAATTATACAGCCTACCCTGTATACTAATGCCCTGTCTGGCACAGCCAGAGACAAGAAATCCCAAACGACACCCAGACAGCTGGCCCCAACCTGGACACATAGGACCCGCTATTGCTGTAGGTCGTCATCTTTTCCTAACCTCATTTTTCAGGCTTCAGAACCTATACGTTAAATCCAATCACAGTCCAAGAGTGAAAGTGTTGCAGAAATTAGAACTCCATCCTCCCCATGGCCAGAAAACTTGTGGTTCCCATACTGTGCAACGTTCAGTGTAGGAGACACCAGCATGGTACATTAGGCCACGCCCTGACTTGAGGGCCTCCTTGGGAACAAAAACACATTGTGAAACTCAGTGTGAGACCTATCCTCAAGGAAGGCCTCTCAGTGTCTGGACCAAGAGCCCAAATATGGCTCTTGCCATGTTCTTAGGTCCCAATGTTAACCAGAGGTCTGGTTGTCCAGTCGTCCCTCCCCAGGACTCTGCTCTGGAATCCCTCTTTTGGTGGTCCACCTGAGGTAAAAAAACAAACAAACAAAAAAAAAACAAAAAAAACAGAAAGACCTCCTCCCTTCCGACAGAATGAACCCAAACTCTTGGGATCGGGTCAAATCCCCAGAAAGGGAGCCTCATCGATGGCCCATGAGGACACCCCGACATTCCATGGCAATCGGTGACACATTTCCAGAAAAAAAAAAAAAAAGCTTGAGCAAGCACCTCACATTCGCCCCTT